>NC_091228.1:7868435-7983435 GCF_040958095.1 Procambarus clarkii
TTTATTTATATGTGGACAAGGCTGGTAGATGCCTGTGTAAAGTTATGTCGTTAGCTGATTGTTTCATGTTAATAGTGAATTGGTGGGTGCACACACACACACACACACACACACACACACACACACACACACACACAGTTTATTTGTAGATATGATAGAGCCCAATAGGCTCCGTAAACTTGTACACCAGTTGATTGACAGTTGAGAGACGAGACCAAAGAGCCGAAGCTCATCCCTCGCAAGTACAATTTGGCAAGTTAATAGAGAAGGATCCTGAGTTAGAAAAATAAATTGGACCACATTAACAATCCAAGGGGACTTGAATCATCCGAAAAAATCAACTAGGAAACTCCAACATAGAACAAAAAACGGTTAAATGAAGCTACTTACATCACTAAGGCGACCAGAATGAGAAGAAGAGATGAGCCAGCCAGGCTTCATTTAATATCCCACCTAGAAGTCAATATAATGTTGGACAGGTAGTATGTACCCCACAGAAGCAGATATAATGACTATACCATCCACGTGTACATTCTGAAGCTGCGGGAATAGCGAGACGTCGACGGACTCACTGCAGAGGCGTGAGGTTAAATTAACGAGAGAAATGTGAGAGAAATTGAAAAATATGAGTTTTCGTCAAATACATCGACACAATGTGATTAATCACACGATTACCAGATGTCAACCAACATTACATAAGCTGGAACATATTCAGCTTAATACAGAGAGGATAAATTCAATGAAAGGAGAAATATGAAATGGGATTTGAGACAGAGGAATGGAGATGAAATGCAAAGCAAAGAACTAGGAGAATACACAGAAGACGGAGGAAAACAAAGGAAACGGAAAACAAAAGAACGAGATGAAAGAGAAGCAGAATACAATGGAAAAAAGACAAACAGGAATAAGACAGAGAGAGAGAGAGAGAGAGAGAGAGAGAGACCAATCCACCTGCTCTTTATCATTTGTAACTTCCTGATTCTCTCCCTCTATCTCCTCACCTCCTTTCTCTCATCTCGTACAGGTTGATATTGCAATTAAAAAGAATGTCGTGTCACCTGACGTAATGAATCGTTTCCTGAGCCAACGAGGTTATTAAAAGTGCTTCCTCTTACCGCCCTCCCCTTCCTAAACCCTTCCCAATACCCCTTTCTAATGCCCCTTCGTCTCTCCCCCTCTCTCTCTCTCTTTCTCTTTCTTTCTCTCTTTCTCTTTCTCTCTCTCTCTTTCTCTTTCTTTCTCTCTCTTTTTCTCTCTCTTTCTCTCTCTTTCTTTCTCTCTTTCTCTCTCTCTCTCTCCTCTTAGTAGAATTAGTAGACTAATTATATTTAGTAATATTTTATTTGCTTTACTGGGATTTCCTCGTTTCTCTAATAACTACAATAAAGTAATACATCAAGGAGGGAGGGAATTATCAGGGGAAAGCGCCAAGCCATTTTGACTACATAGCACTATACTCGTACTGGCTTTGATGAGGATTTGGGATGGGCCGGAGGGAAAGGAATGGTGCCCAACCACTTGTGTGGACGGTCGGGGGATTGAACGCCGACCTGCATGAAGCGAGACCGGTCGCTCTGCCGTCTAGCTCAAGTAGTTGGGCCAGATACATCAATGAGAAACTAATTGGAGTCATGAGAGGGATTCGAACCCCTCGACCTGGATACACCCACACTGTGCACTTTACTCCTGTACCTCAACATGGTATAAGGTGCGTGGATTAGGAGAGCTCGGGTACAGGGGTTCGAGTCGCCTTAATGCTCCAATTGATTTTATTATCATTATTATTATTATAGGTTTTATTGTTTAAATTATTCTGTTATCAAAGGTGTCTCTATGTTATTTAATCAATAATATTCTCAATATTAATGTGTGTATCGTCTCTGTTATTCTATGTCCAGGTTTCTCTCATTTTTTTCCTCTTTAATCGCTTTCTTCTCTCTTTTTCTCGTGTTTCCTTGTTTTCATTTTCTCTCACTCTGAAACAAGAAGTATTCCAGTTTGCTTATTTTGCTTTCTTCTCTTTCTCAACACTTCCCTCTACACCCTTTCTTTCCCTGCGCTATTAAATTATTTTGTCTAGCTTCTTCCTTCATTTCTCACTATCCCTTTTACCTATCCCTTTTCCCCTCATCCTACCCTTTTCCTCTCTCATTTCCCCTTCTCTCTCTCCCTTTGTTCCATCCTCATCTTTCACCCCTGGTCTCTCTCCCTCCCTCTCTCTCTCTCCCACCTCCCTCATCTCCCTACCCATGTCCCTTCCCATTTCCTTCCCTCTCTCTCTCTCTCTCCCCCCTACCCCTTTCTCCCCCACCCAAGCATCAACCCTCTTAAGCGCAGCCAAGGACTTGCGAAAAAACTTAGCTAGCGTGATATTAACAAACTTGGGCCGAGCATCTTGGGAGACAATCCTCGTCCAAACTGGCCGAGGGGGCCGAGTGGGCCGAGGGGGCCAGAAAGATCCACAGGGAGTGTCTGAAGAAGTCCCAGTGAGAGACAACAGAGAAGGCCAAAGAGAGGAAGAAAGAAATTAGCGAAAAAGAGTAATTATGAGAAGGAGAAATGGGAGGAGATGATTTAGAAAACGAAGGAGAAGAAGACTATGAAGCAGATTAAAAATGAAACTATAATAATCTTCCACTGGCCATTGGACCATTTGGAAATATTTAAGCTCATAATATAAATATTATACCTATGTAAAAATACAGTTTTACACCCCTGATATAAATGCGGTCGTGCACCCTGGTATCAAGGCAGTCATGCACCCTGGTATCAACCCAGCCATGCACCCTAATATCAACCCAGCCATGCACCCTAGTTCCAATGCATCTCTTCCCCCTGGAATCAGTTCAATAAAGCCTATGATTGCCTGATTGGTACAATAAATTAAAGGTTCTGAGACGCTTCGTAACACAGAGAGGTCGATTTTTTTTCTCAAGTTGTTTCAGCTCAGAAAAAAATGCAGGTAAATTGAGGCTTCGAAATATGATTTAAGGTTCGTGAACCGCGTTGACATTCACTCTAATATGTAGACGATCACTTGAGTGTTTCATGCGAAGGGTAAACACAGGGTTTATGCATTAGGGCCACTGTATAATAAACAATTTATGTCCCTAATAATTAACCACTAAAACATGCTCGTATCTTTTATTAATAAAATTCTAATTATTATTATTATCGCAATCATTATTTTAAATACATCCGCAGGTGTATTTGTGTATAAATGGGAAGCTGTTTTTATTGGTCAATATATATGCTTTCTGCTGTATTTGGTTTATGTTGTTTACATAATAGAATTAGCTCTGCACCTTTGTTTCAACACCCTCAACACCCTAAATTCAACGCGGCCCTACACCCTATAGTTTCAACGCGGCCTTACATCCTATAGTTTCAACGCGGCCTTACATCCTATAGTTTCAACGCGGCCCTATACCCTATAGTTTCAACGCGGCCCTACACCCTATAGTTTCAACGCGGCCCTATACCCTATAGTTTCAACGCGGCCCTACACCCTATAGTTTCAACGCGGCCCTACACCCTATAGTTTCAACGCGGCCTTACATCCTATAGTTTCAATGCGGCCCTATACCCTATAGTTTCAACGCGGCCCTACACCCTATAGTTTCAACGCGGCCCTACACCCTATAGTTTCAATGCGGCCCTACACCCTATAGTTTCAACGCGGCCCTACATCCTATAGCCTCAACGCGGCCCTACATCCTATAGTTTCAACGCGGATCTATAACCTAATTTCAACTAGAAGGCTACCATAAATTTTCCACAACCCTCCGCTCACTTTTCTAACGGCGAAGCCAGTCGCGTCGGTAGCGGACCCTCGCGTGAGTGGCGGAGATAGGCGAGAGGGGGCTTCCATGCCCACCCGCAGTAATTCAACTGAAACACGGCCCTCTAAATTATAAGCGGACACCTCGAAGCGGAGACAGGTCGCTCCGGACGAGCTGCTGAACGCGGCCTTTCCGCTGCTGCCTAGTAAGCTATCCACCCTCCCAGTGTGTTGACCAAACCGCATACTAGAATGTGAAGGGACGACGACGTTTCGGGCCGTGCTGGACCATTCTCAAGTCGATTTTGGCCGGGTAGGAGCGACTGGGAAACTCCCAGTTTCCTCCACTCTTCCCAGTCTCCTGTACTTCACGTCCCCTTCCAGTCTCCTCACCTGCGAGTCGTTTATTCTCTCTACCTTTGTCTCTCTCTTTCTACGTTGCCAATCACTCGACTGCCCGTCTCGGGGTTGTGGAAGGAAGCGACGTCTCTATTTCGTGGGGTTGAAATGAGTTTGTGTTCGTGGACTGAGATTGTGGGCAGATTCCAAGTGTGTGTTTTCACCTAGTTGTGCTTATGGGGGTTGAGCTCTGCTCTTTCGGCCCGCCTCTCAGCTGTCAATCAATCAACTCTTACGAACTACTAATTTACTAATTTTTTTCTCACACACACACACACACACACACACACAGCCACACAGGGGGCCTCGTAGCCTGGTGGATAGGGGGCCTCGTAGCCTGGTGGATAGCGCGCAGGATTCGTAATTCTGTGGCGCGGGTTCGATTCCCGCACGAGGCAGAAACAAATGGGCAAAGTTTCTTTCACCCTAAGTGCCCCTGTTACCTAGCAGTAAATAGGTACCTGGGAGTTAGTCAGCTGTCACGGGCTGCTTCCTGGGGTGTGTGTGTGTGTGGTGTGGAAAAAAAAAAGTAGTTAGTAAACAGTTGATTGACAGTTGAGAGGCGGGCCGAAGGAGCAAAGCTCAACCCCCGCAAAAACACAACACAACTAGTAAACACACACATACACAGGAAGCAGCCCGTAAAATTGTCTACCTCCCAGGTACCTATTTACTGCTAGGTAACAGGGGCATCAGGGTGAAATAAACTCTGCCAATTTTTGTTTGTCATCACCGAAGGATCGAACCCGGACCCTAGGATTAAGAGTACAGAGCGCTGTCCACTGAGCTATTTGTGTGTGTGTGTGTGTGTGTGTGTGTGTGTGTGTGTGTGTGTGTGTGTGTGGAGGCAGATTCTATACCCAGTTTCATATGTAAATATGCTAGAGCCCCATAGGCTCAAGAACCTGACCATATGGTGAGTACAGTTTGGTATTCACACTCACCACCACTACCACCACACACCCCCACCACCACATACCACCACCACCACACACCACCACCACCACACACCACCACCACCACACACCACCACCAGCACCACCCCCCCACCACCACCACACACCACCACCACCACACACCACCACACACCACCACACACCACCACCACCACACACCACCACACACCACCCCCACCACACACCACACACCACCACACACCACCACCACCACACACCACCACCACACACCACCACCACCACACACCACCACCACACACCACCACCACCCCCCCACCACCACCAGCACCACCCCCCCACCACCACCACACACCACCACACACCACCACCACCACACACCACCACCACCACCACACACCACACACCACCACCACCACCACCACCACACACCACCACCACCACACACCACCAAAATAAGCCCCCAAATGTTGACACATTTGATCATCCGAATGAAGGTTTTATTGTCTTTGACTCTTCCTACAATGTTTACATTGTCCCCTGGACCACTCAGTGTATACTTCACCACTATGTATACTTCACCACTATGTATACTTCCCCACTATGTATACTTAACCACTATCTATCCTTCACCAATCTGTATACAGTGTGTATACTTCACTACGTTGTAATAATCATTACTATGTGTATTTTACCTAGTATACATAACCCATGAGTCTCTCTGTATAACCCATCATCTCTCTGTATACTTCTGAATATACTTCTTCACTTCCATGTATACATGAACACTCTGCATACATCTTTTCACTGAATATATTTCTCCTCGATAAATACCCTATAAATGTGTATATCTTAACCTTAGCCATAAAAATTAGTCTTGCACTGAATCACTTTTAACATAATTACTCAAACGTAATTAAATGTAACATTGCACATTACCAGAGGCCTTAACAACCCACTTTGGCCCCTTTCTCAAGCCGACTTTGGCCCCTTTCTCAAGCCGACTTTGGCCCCTTTCTCAAGCCGACTTTGGCCCCTTTCTCAAGCCCATTTTGGCCCCTTTCTCAAGCCGACTTTGGCCCCTTTCTCAAGCCGACTTTGGCCCCTCTCTCAAGCCGACTTTGGCCCCTTTCTCAAGCCCACTTTGGCCCCTTTCTCAAGCCGACTTTGGCCCCTTTCTCAAGCGCATTTTGGCCCCTCTCTCAAACCAACCTCTTAGCTACGAAAATGGCTTTATCGTATTTAGTCTCAGCCGAGTAGCAAATTTGATTGGTATTAGTAGTAATAGTCGTAGTTCTTCGCAATTACGGCTACTGCTAGATATTTCTGGAGTCCGGGAGGGTCTAGGCCTCTCGAATAGTACATCGTATTTTAACGTATAACTCCCCTAAGGCCAATCATTTATGTATTATAAATCATAGCAGTTCGTAAAGTTGATATGTCCTGTTTTCTATCAGTGGGACCTCTGTTTGGGTCAATTTAGTAGGTTAGTTTAGGGACGATACGAACGCTTGAGTGGATGGACTGCTGAATGAGGGATATGATAGCAGTTATCGATGCTCTTCATTTTTTTGGGCACCATTCCTTTCCCCCGTCCCATCCCAAATCCTTATCCTGACCCCTTCCCAGTGCTATATAGTCGTAATGCCTTGGCGCTTTCCCTTGATAATTCCTTCCTTCCTTCTTTTTTTCTTGTAATGACACTGTTTAGTGGACGAGCGTTACTCTGTAGTTTGTGTCTCAGACATTAGATGGATGCCTGCATGAGGTTATCTTGAGATGATTTCGGGGCTTTAGTGTCCCCGCGGCCCGGTCCTCGACCAGGCCTCCACCCCCAGGAAGCAGCCCGTGACAGCTGACTAACTCCCAGGTACCTATTTACTGCTAGGTAACAGGGGCATATGGTGAAAGAAACTCTGCCCAATGTTTCTCGCCGGCGCCTGGGATCGAACCCAGGACCACAGGATCACAAGTCCAGCGTGCTGTCCGCTCGGCCGACCGGCTCCCTGAGGTACCTGAAGCTTTGCAATCACTTTAATAACTCCCGTGTTAAATGAACTAATCCACAAGGACCGCGACGAGGTTTCGAACCTACGTCCGAGAGGATCACAGACGCGTCTTAATCGATTGAGCTACGACATGGTATGAGAATTGCAGGCCCTTCTCTCAAGCCCACTTTGGTCCCTCTGTCTAAAACCCACCTTGGGTATGAGAGAGGGATAAGATTGCAATTCTTATACCATGTCGTAGCTCAGTCGATTAAGACGAGTCTGGGATCCTCTCGGATGCAGGTTCGAATCCTCGTCACGGCCCTTGTGGATTTGTTCATACGATGCATCACGCTATTGTGATTTCTGTATGTAGCTCTCGAGTTCTTGAGGACATCCTCATAATGCAGCCAAAATTTGCCATTGCAGGATATACTGATCAATATGGCCCAGTATGGCTAACCTTGCAACCCGTTCTCGCACTTTCGTATAGTCAATATTGACTTATTAAATACGTGCATATGTGACATACTTAACATACTAGTTTACCTTGAAAAGCTTCATAGAAAACACCGACCTTACCTAACCTTCTTAGTATGTTAAGATAAGCATCTTATTGCTTCGTAATTACAATTATTACTTAACCTATTATAGGTATAGGTTCAGTAATAATTGTAATTACGAAGCAATAAGATGCTTATCTTAACATACTAAGAAGGTTAGATAAGGTCGGTGTTTTCTATGAAGCTTTTCAAGGTAAACTAAAATATTCACAATAAATTAGTATGTCACATATGCACTTATTAAATAAGTCAATATTGACTGTAAGAAAGTGCGAGAATGGGTTGATTGCATAAACACGCCCATTATAATTACTGGTGAGTTTGAAACGAGTAATTAGTTTATGATATCAAGATTAGTAACTGTCACATTACATTATCAGATTATCTTAAAAGATCAATGCAGATGCTTATGAATCTCCCTTTCCTTGGGTAACAGGTCCCATGCAGGCTCGCTCCCTCCTCCTACCTACCAATATTCCTCCCCTAAGGGTCAGCCAGATCTTGGTACTCTTCTTGTAATGGTACAATTCGTCTGGTGTCTTCAACTCCCCCTTCTTCATATCTAGTAACTTCACTCAGGGGGCCATAAATCTTGCCTGCCTGCTCCCTCCCTCCCCTTCCTTCCATTTTCCCTTCCTTGTTTGTTTTACCTTCCTTTTCCTACCACCCTTCCTCTCTCCATGTGTGTTTACCTCTCTATGGGTTCACAGTACTTCCTCCTGCCCTTTTTACCTTCTTTATTGACATTTTATCTTTTACTTGATTGTTGTTATCTGCTATTCTTTCTACCTTGTTCCCTGTCTACCTCTCTCTTCTTGCTCCTCTCACTTTATGCCTGCCTCGTTTCCTCACTCCCTGGATCTCTCCCAGCATCTCTTCCACACTACCTGGATCTCTCCCAGCATCTCTTCCACACTACCTGGATCTCTCCCAGCATCTCTTCCACACTACCTGGATCTCTCCCAGCATCTCTTCCACACTACCTGGATCTCTCCCAGCATCTCTTCCACACTACCTGGATCTCTCCATCATCTCTTCCACACTACCTGGATCTCTCCCAGCATCTCTTCCACACTACCTGGATCTCTCCCAGCATCTCTTCCACACTACCTGGATCTCTCCCAGCATCTCTTCCACACTACCTGGAACTCTTCCAGCATCTCTTCCACACTACCTGGAACTCTCCCAGACTCCCTCCCTTCCTTTCCTCTCCCCCTTTCTTTTTCTCATCGTTCTTCTCTGTTGATGTTATAAAACTGAGATTCCTGTATGTGTCACTATCATATACCACTTCCCTCTTCTCTCTTATATTACTTCCACCTATGTACAGATACCATTGTCATTGTTAAATCTCTCTCTCTCTCTCTCTCTCTCTCTCTCTCTCTCTCTCTCTCTCTCTCTCTCTCTCTCTCTCTTTCTCGTTAAAATTCCCATAGTCCCTAAAGATATTCAGAATGTAGGATATCCTTATTTCGGTACTGTTGGCTATCATATTATAAATAAACAATAATCTCAGATACTCCTATTCACAAATTACCTTTCAGTGTGTTTACAATCACGTCTCTAATAAACTGAAAGCAGGGCGAAAATTTTCAAACCTCCTAGGACACATTTGCACAATAAATTAAAAAAAAACATTAATTCCTGACTAACAGCAAAAGTTAATAATTATAATATATCTGTTTATAGATGAAACAATGCTTGAATGATCCAAATCTGTAAATAATTATATACTCTATAATGCCGACAGGATTCGAACCAACGAGATTAGGAATCATGCCTGTAGCTACATCAGTAAATGATACTACTAGCCAATTCCCCTTGCTCTTTTCACCCCGAGCCTGTCCCCTCTCTCTCTCTCTCTCTCTCTTTCCCCTATTCTTTTCCTCTCTCTTGCCCTCTCCCCTCTCTCTCTCTCTCTCTCTCTCTCTCTCTCTCTCTCTCTCTCTCTCTCTCTCTCTCTCTCTCTCTCTCTCTCTCTCTCTCTCCATCCCCCTGCTTAAGGCATTTTCTTATTAGCGGTCGCTGGCAGTAAAGCATTTCTCATTTTGGGTTATTTATATCTTCTTTAATTATTTTTGATGGTGGGGCGTTGTTTGAAATGTGTGTGGGGGCCCTTAATATAATGGTGACCTGCCCCTATTGTACTGCTGAATTACCCCTGGATATAATGGTGATCCCCCCTTAATGTAATTGTGACTCATTATGTAATGGTGATTGACCCCTTTAATGTAATTGTGATTCCTTTTTGCAGTTGTAACACTCATCTGAATGTAATGGTGAGGGACCCCTTGAGTGTGATGGTGAGTGACCCGTTGAGTGTGATGGTGAGTGACCCCCCTGAATATGATGGTGAGTGAGTGTACTCATGGAGATATGCTTGCTAAGTCATGCAACAGATGCTACGGCTCCTACCTTCGCCAGAGGTTGAGTCAGTGTGTATACTCACCTGAATTTACTCACCTAACTTAAATTGTTGAGTGAAATGTTGACTCCTGAAGTTCGTCTTGCTGGCTGCCGGTTGCATAATGCAATTACAAGCCACCTTACTGCTTCCTGATTGATCTAATTTTGAAATTACCTATTGAACTAGATTCATCTGTCTATCCCTCTATTGTCTATCCCTCTATTGTCTATCCCTCTATTTCTCTAGATATTCCGTTTATTTAATTTCATCTGTTGACTTTTCATACTCTTTGAAGTTTTTTTTTCATCTCCTGTTGACTGCAACTCGAGTTTCAATCTTTATCCCTTTTTTAACTATATATATATATATATATATATATATATATATATATATATATATATATATGTATATATATATATATATATATATATATATATATATATATATATATATATATATAGAGCAAACATCATTGTTGTATCATTCTGACCGACTCCAATGGGAACTTATCTGTCGTAATCATGTCTTCTAGCTACAGTCTTCGTGTGTGGGAATTAAGTACCTGGGAATTATACAGCTGCTACTGGCTGCATCCTGGAGGTGTTGTGTCTGAGAGAGAGAGAGAGAGAATCAGAACAAATGATAGAGCCAAATTGGTTGGAAGTCACTACGTTACATTACGTACGGTTAGAAAGGCGGGGTCCAAGAGCTAACACCTCGATCCTGTAGCCACAAATAGGCGTATATAAATAGGCGAATACACACACACACACACACACACACACGTCATATTACTTGTTAATATAAACTGCGCGCGCAGCGCCATCGGTGAAAATAACCGCGGTTCGTATTCTTATATCTGGCAAGAGTGGTCGAGCAAAGACCTCGCTATATTTGGCATCATTGGGCCTGAACAACCCACACATCCTTCGCTCAAACATTGGCTGACTCCATTTTAAAATCTCTGCTCCTATCCAATAAGGTGGCTCCACCCTTCTGTTGATTTCATTATAAACCCTTTTCATTCCTCCCCCTAAAACACTCTCACTCACTCTCTCTCTCTCTCTCTCTCTCTCTCTCTCTCTCTCTCTCTCTCTCTCTCTCTCTCTCTCTCTCTCTCTCTCTCTCTCGTTGAAATCCTTTGATTTACACAACCTATTTTCTCCTCTTTTTCCCAGTTTATATTTTCTGCATCCAATCGAATCTCTTCTCGACATAATATCTTCTCCCCCTCTCTCTGTGTCTCCCCCTTCTCTCCGCCTGTTCCCCTTTCTCTTATTAGCACACTAAGCCCCCTGTCCCCTCACCCCTTCCTTGTGGAAGCCCGTATTTCACCCTCTTTCACTATCTCTTCCCCCCCTATCCACCCCCTATCCTTCCCCTTTTTAAAGTTTGTATCCTTGTTGAAAGGCGTTTTCTGTCTCTCTCGACCGGTCGAAAGAGACAGTCTCAATTCTGTCTAAGGTCACAGGCGTGTTTTTTTTTAACTCTAGTGACTGTCTTTCTCCCGTCTCTGTTGCTCCTTCCTGTTTTTCTTGTGTTTTTCTTTCCGTTGCTTCTCTTGTTATCTGTTGATTTGGTTAATTGGCTTGTTAGAGTTTTGTGTTTTGGTCGTCGGGGTATTTGTTCTGTGTTTGCTTCCGTCCTTTGCTTCTGTTTTTGTTTGGTGTCTCAGTTATTTGTTTTATCTTAATTTTGTGGTTGTTGTTGGCATGTTTAGACACTCACACTCACGCACAGACTTGGACACACACACACACACACACACTCAAACACACACACACGCACACAGACTTACACTTCGGCTATAAAGGAAAGCCGCTTAAAATATGAAGATGAATGGAGAAAGATGGAGAATAACAAAACGGCGGAGAGGGAATATCTGGAGTGTGTGTTTGTACTCAACTAGTTGAGTACAAACACACACACACACACACACACACACACACACACACACACACAGGGAAATGGAACAGGAGTCATTGCTGTAAACAACCGATAGCCGGAAAGGCGGGATCCAAGAGTCAATGCTCGATCCTGCAAGCACCAATAGGTGAGTACAAATAGATGAGTATATACACACACACACACACACACACACACACAGGCAGTGATGAATGCATTAGGAAGTGATGTGGTGGAGGCTGACTCCATACACAGTTTCAAGTGTAGATATGATAGAGCCCAGTAGGCTCAGGAACCTGTACACCAGTTGATTGACGGTTGAGAGGCGGGACCAAAGAACCAAAGCTCAACCCCCACAAGCACAATTAGGTGAGTACAAATCGGTGAGTACGTACACACACACACACACACACACACACACACACACACACACACACACACACACACACACACACACACACACACACACACACGTTTGGATTCCGTTTGGAATCCTTTACGTGTGCAGCCGAGCGATATCTGTATTTGCCTCCCCTCATTCTCTCTCTTTTCATACGTACAAAAAACGACGTGTTAATGGGACTCTCCTGTGTGATTTAATGTATTCTACTTTTCATGTAAACTTTATTAATAAATGTTTGAACATTTATAATTTAGACACAACTACTTACTTACTTATAATAGGGAAAGTCTTTGATTTCATTTGATTAGTCTCTGATTTATAACTTAATAAATTTTCCCATTTCTTAATTATTCTTTACGCCATTTTTTTCTTTTGTTCCATTCTTGGTTTATATATTTTTAGTAATTGTTTCTGTCCTCTCCTGAAGCTGTTTCAACCTCAGCTTAATTAACAGAAGCTGTTCCACTCCTCAGCATCTCATCTTAGTTAACAGAAGCCGTTCCACACCTCAGCATCTCATCTTAACAGAAGCTGTTCCACACCTCAGCATCTCATCATAGTTAACAGAAGCTGTTCCACACCTCAGCATCTCATCTTAGCTAACAGAAGCCGTTCCACACCTCAGCATCTCATCTTAGCTAACAGAACCCGTTCCACACCTCAGCATCTCATCTTAGCTAACAGAAGCCGTTCCACACCTCAGCATCTCAGTTAACAGAAGCTGTTCCACACCTCAGCATCTCATCTTAGTTAACAGAAGCCGTTCCACTATATAGCATCATCTGTCTGTTTTCACTATCGCTGTGATTTTTAACACCATCCCTCCCCTCAACCCAACACCTTACCCTTTCCCCCATCCCCCTACCCATCCCTTACCTATCCCACCCTCTGTCCATCCCCCTCTTGCCCTCAGCCGTCAACCCTTTCGACCAATCCGCGTTGTTTGACGTTGTTTGGTCCCCAGGATGCTTGGCAGCACCCATTGTTGGCAGATGAAATATGCATAATGGGCGCCCCTCCACCAGGCTACTCTCCGATGCCTTTCGCTCAGGTCCGCTGCGTTTCCCGCACGTTTCGTTCAATTATGTTAAAATTTTTCGGGGTTTTATATCAATTTTCCTTCCAAAACACTTCACTCAAGTTCCATTTTACTTCATACTATGTAGCATATCCGGTTATATTGTTCGTATAACCGAATATAGACTGCTATATCGGATGAATTATAAAATACATGGTTTTAAAATCTTAAATCGAAATTTTCAAGAGATGCAAAAAGGGATAAAATATTGATCAAGGAGATGAATGCTGTTGGTCGGGTGGCCTGACCAATCAGCAGCCGTCTTTTGCTTATGAATTTGTGTAATTAGCCAATCACAGCTTGAGTCATCACTGAAGAGATGAACTATGGTGGACACTAACACGAATTGATGTTGAAGAATTGATGTTGAGAAAACTCAACTCAATATAGTATAATTTTTTTTTTGTTTATAAGAAAATCTAGATAAAAGGCCTTATGGCATTTTTGTGAATTGTATAAACGACAGAATTACTATAGACTCTGGAAGGGGAAAATAAGAGAAAATAAAAGACTGTGATAAAGTTGATAAAATGATATATAAATATCATAATTTAATGATATTAAAGTTTATAAATAAAATAAAATATTGAAAAAATATATGAATTGAAAATAATATATAAAATATAAAAATAAAATATTAATATTTTAATATAAATATATGTCAGTATAAAATATAAAACTAAAATATATGAAATAAAATATATAAATAATGATATATAAAAATCACTGATATATAAATAGGAAGATGAGAAGAATTGCAAAATTACTCGAGTAATGACGTATGAGTGACACACACACACACACACACACACACACACACACACACACATGCAGGCTGGAGTGAAATGGAAGGTATTCCACTGGATAAGGGAGTGACTAAGCAACAGAAGACAGCGAATCACTGTGAGGGGTGAGGACTTGGAGTGGTGACAGGGGTCTTGGAGTCCCACAGGGATCAGTCTTTGGACCTATATTCTCTCTGATATATGTAAATGATCTCCCAGAGGGAATAGACTCGTTCCTCTCAATATTCGCTTATGATGCAAAGATTACGATGAGGATTAAGACAGAGGAAGATAGTATGAGGCTACAAGATGAAAGGTCCAACAATGGCTATTAAAGTTCAACCCAAGTAAATGTAGGGTAATGAATTTAGGTGGAGGAAATAGGGCCAGACACTGGATAGTGAATGGGAGAGGAAGTTCTTCACGCAACAGAAAGAAAGATCTAGGAGTTGATATCACGCCAAACCTGTCTTGTGAAGCCCACATCAAAAGAATAACATCAGTGGCCTATGCGAGGCTGGCTAACATCAGAACTGCCTTCAGAAACCTGTGTAAGGAATCCTTCAGAACCTTGTATACCTCGTATGTAAGGGTAATCCTGGAGCATGCAGCCCTACCATGGAGCCCGTACCTTGTCAAGTACAAGACGAAAGCTGGAAAAAGTTCAGATGTATGCCACTAGTCTTGTACCAGAACTAAGAGACATGAGTTATGAGGAAAGGCTCCGTGAAGTGCACTTCACATCATTGGAAGACTGAAGAGCTCTGGGAGACATGATCACCACATACAAAGATCTCACAGGAATTGACAGGGTTAAACATGGATGGATTATTTAACACGGGGGGTACACGCACAAGGGGACACAGGTGGAAGCTTTGTACCCAAATGAGCCACAGAGACATTAGAAATAACTTTTTTAGTGTCAGAGTAGTTAGTAAATGGAATGTACTAGGAAGTGATGTGGTGGAGGCTGACTTCATACAGTTTTAAAAGTAGAAATTATCAACAGATACAACGGCAATAGGATTAGCCATCGACGAAGCGATGTCTAATCTCCTTGGCGATCAACCAACCACTTTTTTTTTTTAATATCCAGCATACACTGATCTTACCAACATAAAAATTTAGGACAATAGATAAGGCATCTGCCCATGTGACACTTCACTTCACCTCATCCTTCTCGCTTATATATTCAGTTGGTTCAGCTCAAGTGACGAAATCCTTACGGGATCACCATAGCCCGTGCTACATGGACACTTCGTTCTGAGTAGCTAAATCTGAAAACAACAACAACAACAAAGCTCAAGTGACCCCACCAGCCCCTCAGCCGTTGAAAATGTTGACAGGATGAACGAAACACGTTTCTTAGCGTCAGGCCTTAATAAAACTCTGAAGTGAACTTTGAACAGTTAATTGTTCAACTTCCTTTTCAAGTGAAGAAAAATATAAGGAAAATGAAAAAGATTAGTGTTATCATTGATCTCATCCTGTCAAAATCAATAATATATGTCTGTAAGAAAAAAAAAGACTACCTTTAAAATATATTAATATTTTGATAAAAACTAAAATCCCCTCATTCAAAAGTCTTGTGTTGATTTTTTCTGTTTCAAAGTTTTCATGTTATCTCGTTCCTATCTTTTGTCTCCTTGTGTCGGAAAATCCGACACCATTTAATATATCATACAGACAGATAATATTTGCTGCTGTATTACCAACAAGTTACCCATAGAAAACGTAACTTGTAGTGGAATTACCGTCTAAAGAAAACGGGATATCATCACCACATACTATTATAATTCACCAGCTATTCTGCTGGGAATTATTCTTAAATACATTAGTCTTTGGACTTTACCATCATAAAAACATCTTATATAAATTAACTTAATTATCAATATTAAAGTAGAGTAAATGTGACCCTTCTATCACGTTCTGAAATCTGGACAAAGTAGGCCAGGCGTCAGAGTGAGGAGGAGGGCAGCCATTGTTGTGTCACCTCCGAGACGTGTGGAGCAAACGGCTCCTATCATTCTGGACAATGTCGGCCAGTAACGTCAATAGAATGGAGTGTTAAACAGCCATTGTTTATATTGAGACCAGAGGCTCACACGGGAGCAAATTCGGCTCCTGTTAAATTTACTTGGACGTAGTGTTATGGAACCCAAAGGTGTACCATTGTCAACACGCTGTCTACAAATTCAAGTTAAGTGTCTATCCGAAACCCGTTTATCATTCATTTATGGCCATTAATGTCAGGATATAGGGTTAGCCGGTTAGATCGCGAAATCGCCTCAAACTAAAGGTAATTAAGCCAGGTCTTTAATGTTCCATGTACTGTATAGTGTTTTCTCTGATATAGCTTGTCATATATAGGATTCTGGCTTCACAGCTAGCGCACTTTTGACAGGTCAAGACGAGGATGCAAGATTATGTGCACCAGTTACTGGGTGATATGGAAGCTACCTCAAAGAGGATAATTTGGTGTCTACACCCTAGTTATACCTGGTGGACTAACCTGCTGTACTATAAGATAAGGAACCTCTTCAATGTATGTAGTTACTGTAGTTTGATTGGCTGCATATATATAAACTAATAAACCCCCCTTAATGTGTAGAGGATCGATTTGTGAGATTGAGATTATTGCAGAAATACAGTCCACTTATCATTATACAAATTGCTATCGAAGTATATAAATTAACGTAAATATAAATTCATATAAGTTAAATAAATATAAATCTCACAGGTCGGTTCCCACATTATTTGGTCATCTTCGAACCGGATGACGGATTATTTGATCCTTTGAACCCACATTTGGTCATCTTAGTACCGGATGAACCAGTTAACCAAACCAGTGGATTCATTAAATATACTAGTGCAGTGTTATTTAAACAAAGCCAGTCAAGACAGCGGCATTGCCTCGTGGGAGCTCAGGAGCCTCCCTCAGCCCAGTTCAGCTTCGTCAGCGGTTTCATGCACACCCACAGATATTTGGTGGCGTGTTATTTCGTGAAATGACAGCGCTAATATTGAAGCCAGCCAAATGTAGTGGCTGTGGTGTCGCGTGATTCTACGAATTTTGTGGAGTTTATTTCGCGAGGTCACTAATAATATTTAATACTTCTAGATAATATTAGAAGTTTCATAGAGGCTAATTAAGAGGCTATTATCAATAATTGTGTATATTATTTCTCCAAAATAGAGAATTATTTAATATATACTGCACTAGTGTTCTCAATATAATATTTACTAATTGCCAACCCACAACAGGGTAGGATATGACTAGTTGAACTATTATCGTTCATCCTAGTCCCATTATTACCATAGTCAGTTGTACTATATTGAACAACCTAACACCATTAATGAATGGTCCAGACCCTATTTTGGGTGTAATTTTTATCAACTCGAGTTGAGTTGTATATATAATAATTTACTTATGATCATTACATCTTTGAGTGATTAATTAGTGTCTCTACCATCCTAGGGTGATATAGAAGAGCTAACCTAAAGGTACTTCCAGTGACACTGGTTTATCACTCAAATCATTAGTGTGTATGATTGTATATATATAATGTGTATTAATTTTAAGTGCTAACCTCTAGTAGAGGTAGGATTATTGCCTAGTGAGTTCAGAATTTACCCTAGGCTACCATTAGTGTTTGTTCAGTATTATGAGCAGCCCAAGTACAAGCCCCACAAGGCTTCACCAACGAGCCAGTATGGATAATGCAGGGAGAATGAAAAGAACCCTTGCAGGTCTTAAAGGCCACTTAACAAGACAGATCAAGAAATGTGAAGATTTGTCACAACAATCTCAAGTTGATTATGCTGACCTGGAAAGCTATTATCAAGCAGCTACAGGTAAATTTGAGCAAATCAAATGCCAAATGGCTGTCCTTGTGGGGACAGACTACTACCATCAATTCATCGGTAGCCCTACTAAATATCAGGGTATAACCATGTTAAACTCTGCAGGAGGTAAATTACTCTCAGGCCCAGTATCAAGCCTGAGGAGACCTATGCCTGCAGATAAACAATACCAGTAGAAACCTAAATTTGTCAGCTGATTATATTTCTCCAGTAGCATTATACTAAGGAGATTACAGCTGACTATAGTAACAGAGGTTGATGTTAGTATCATCATTTAAAGCTGAAGATGAGTTCATGAGGCTTCAGTGGCAAATCAGTGAACAGTAGCCTAAAACAGCTACAAGTCACTGCGACCAATGTCACTGAACCCACTGCAGTCTCAGAACCATACTTTACTTTAATGATGAGCTATTCAGTCTTCTGAATCAATTAACTAAATTAAACCCCAATAAATCTGATGACTGATTTGATACATTTATTATTTAATCAAGATGTATTCCATGGGCCTCAGTGTTTATATATCAGTGACCAGTTACCTGAAGAAACTTCAAGTTATATCTAATGTCACTGATCTCACTGCAGTCCCTGAATCATACTTGACTGTAGTACTTGATCACATCCAGTCTTCTGGGTTAAATAATATGTAATAAGGCTTGAATATTAGCCTTTCAAGAGTTGACAGGGAAATGAAATTGCATTAGACTTCTAACCCCTGCAACTCTAGTACGGGACATCCGTCCTGTACGAACAGACACACAAATGTGTGATTACTAACTACTAACATCAAATTAATGTAATAATTCGATGGAGGAGTATCGGTGTTCGTCTGTTCTAATTAGGACTTCGACCCGTGAGCAGCCCCTGGGGAATTATGTCGGAAAATCCGACACCATTTAATATATCATACAGACAGATAATATTTGCTGCTGTATTACCAACAAGTTACCCATAGAAAACGTAACTTGTAGTGGAATTACCGTCTAAAGAAAACGGGATATCATCACCACATACTATTATAATTCACCAGCTATTCTGCTGGGAATTATTCTTAAATACATTAGTCTTTGGACTTTACCATCATAAAAACATCTTATATAAATTAACTTAATTATCAATATTAAAGTAGAGTAAATGTGACCCTTCTATCACGTTCTGAAATCTGGACAAAGTAGGCCAGGCGTCAGAGTGAGGAGGAGGGCAGCCATTGTTGTGTCACCTCCGAGACGTGTGGAGCAAACGGCTCCTATCATTCTGGACAATGTCGGCCAGTAACGTCAATAGAATGGAGTGTTAAACAGCCATTGTTTATATTGAGACCAGAGGCTCACACGGGAGCAAATTCGGCTCCTGTTAAATTTACTTGGACGTAGTGTTATGGAACCCAAAGGTGTACCATTGTCAACACGCTGTCTACAAATTCAAGTTAAGTGTCTATCCGAAACCCGTTTATCATTCATTTATGGCCATTAATGTCAGGATATAGGGTTAGCCGGTTAGATCGCGAAATCGCCTCAAACTAAAGGTAATTAAGCCAGGTCTTTAATGTTCCATGTACTGTATAGTGTTTTCTCTGATATAGCTTGTCATATATAGGATTCTGGCTTCACAGCTAGCGCACTTTTGACAGGTCAAGACGAGGATGCAAGATTATGTGCACCAGTTACTGGGTGATATGGAAGCTACCTCAAAGAGGATAATTTGGTGTCTACACCCTAGTTATACCTGGTGGACTAACCTGCTGTACTATAAGATAAGGAACCTCTTCAATGTATGTAGTTACTGTAGTTTGATTGGCTGCATATATATAAACTAATAAACCCCCCTTAATGTGTAGAGGATCGATTTGTGAGATTGAGATTATTGCAGAAATACAGTCCACTTATCATTATACAAATTGCTATCGAAGTATATAAATTAACGTAAATATAAATTCATATAAGTTAAATAAATATAAATCTCACAGGTCGGTTCCCACACCTTGTCTTCACCTTCTCCAGACATCACCCCCTACTCCTGCCCCCTCCTTTATCCCCCCTCCCTCCCCCCCCTCTGATCGTCCCCACACCCTCCCTCCCCCTCTCCGTGGCCGGCACAAGCCACTAGGATATAATGGGCACGAAATAAAACGCCTTCCCTCCCTATAATAAGCTTCGTTTGTGGCCCGCGTGAGCTTGGTATCATAAAATGAGTTAATATGATGCTTCACTTGTCGCTGTTGTACGATGACTTCTCCAGCTTCCAGGCGCCATCTCTCCCCTCTTCATCTCCCTGTAGAGATTTATCTCCCTGCTGAGGGACTTCACGGGCTCTATATTTCTGTTATTTGCTCCTGAAACCTCCTGCTAGACGAAGGGTTTCGAACAGGGGCCACTGGGTGCTGGGATTCTCTGAGGGTTCTGGGAAATAAACAGAGAAAAGAGGTGTTTTCACACCGTCGGCAACACCGATGCCGAATGCCGTAAGAAGACAGCAATTAGGGTTTGAGAACCACCCAATCCTCCACGACTTGAAACCGATCTTATGACACCTCTTGTCTCTAAATATACACACACATTTATATATATATTTAATATATATATATATATATATATATATATATATATATATATATATATATATATATATATATATATATATATATATATATCACAATGAAATATCTAAATATATATAAATTAACTCACAATGGTGTGATGTAACAGTGATAATGTCATTTTGAGATAATAGGGAGACTTGAACCAGCGTTCTGGTGCTTCTCAGACGCCTGTCTTAACCTACTCGGCTATCTTGAGGTTATCTTGAGACGATTTCGGGGCTTTTAGTGTCCCCGCGGCCCGGTCCTCGACCAGGCCTCCACCCCTAGGAAGCAGCCCGTGACAGCTGACTAACACCCAGGTACCTATTTTACTGCTAGGTAACAGGGGCATAGGGTGAAAGAAACTCTGCCCATTGTTTCTCGCCGGCGCCTGGGATCGAACCCAGGACCACAGGATCACAATTCCAGCGTGCTGTCCGCTCGGCCGACCGGCTAAGACAAAAGCACAGCATCCTGGAACTCTACTGAATTCACTGGAAAGGTTCTGAAGGTTCCAAACTGGAGCCCAACCAGGATTTTTACAGTAAGCCCGCCTACCCCTCTGGCCTGCGGGTAATGGTATTGTATAATTTTAAATTATAATAAATAAAACTAATTGGTTTAATATGAATAATTATAATATACAATGTTAGTCATAATTTTCTTGTTGCTGCTGTTGACACTGTTGATTTTACCGTTGCTGCAACTGCTGATACTGTTTGATTCTACCGTTGTCACAGGTGCTGAGACTGACCTCACCTTTGCCGCAGATGCTGACACCCTTGCCGTTATTGTTGGCACCGTTGATGTTACTGTTGCCGCTACTGTGGCTTCAGCCTTTGATAGACATTGGTGTGTGTGTGTGTGCGTGTGTGTTTCGCAGGACACCAATAATTAGACCCTAAGGCATGGAAATGGGGATAGGCCAGGAAGGATGGATGAAGAGGGGAGGGAGTAGAATTGCGGGGGGGATGGAGGTGTGGGGGGGAGGGAAGAGGATGGAGGGGAGGGGAGAGTTGGAGAGAGGGAGAGGGGGGAGGGGTAAGGCCAGCACTCGCAGCCTCGGTCAATTAGATTGATGACAGAGCTAAAGGCTATTAACACATTTTATGGGCCGCCTTACAGCTTTCCTCAACTACATTATATCACCACCACCACCATCACCACCACTACCCTTCATCACCACCACCACCACCACCATCTCTACAGACACCACCACCACTATCACCCTCACTGTCTCCATCACCACTATTTCCGCCACTAGCACATCACCTCCAATACTACCACCACCACTACCACACTCACAGCACCATCTCCAAAGGCTTCACCACTACCAACACCCTCTTTACAGACACAACCACCACCACTACTACCACCACCACTACAATCACAACACTCACTGCACCATATCCACAGGTTTCACTACCACCACCCACCAAGAGAAGCAGCCAATGACTACTTCAACATGTGTGGTTTGAAAACAACAGGTGTTTCCATCCACCTGTTTTATTTAACCTGGTATTCAACACCTGTTTTATTTAACAGATGTTTGTTTTCTCACAAACTCCCGCTTACCTTCGCATGCGCTAACTACCACCAACGACCCTCACACGGGAACTACAGCCACCATCTCTAATGAGTCAACTGCCACAAAAAGTTCCTTTTCCGTACATGACTATAGACCTTCAACGCGAGTTTCGTCACGGGGGGAATCAGCCCTCCTGATAAGTCCAGGTTTTGGGGACATAAATATCATTATCCTCTCCTCCCTCAAGCTACTTTTCCTGGAGAGGAGTTAAAATACCTGAAAAGCCTCGTTCTGCGATCTGGAGCCTTGGTCGGCTGTCCGGAAGAGCCCTGTTCGGCTGTCTGGTAGAGCCCTGTTGGGCTGTCCGGTAGAGCCCTGTTCGGCTGTCCGGTAGAGCCCTGTTGGGCTGTCCGGTAGAGCCCTGTTGGGCTGTCCGGAAGCGCTTCGCTCGGGGACCTGGAAGCGCTTCGCTCGGCCACCTGGAAGCGCTTCGCTCGGCCACCTGGAAGCGCCTCGCTCGGCCACCTGGAAGCGCCTCGCTCGGCCACCTGGAAGCGCCTCGCTCGGCCACCTGAAACAGCTTCGCTCGGCTGCCGGTAGTGAATACTCTTCCGTGCGGTGCTTCCTGGTCGCTTCTTATGGAGACGCATTGTTGCCCGTTTAGCATCGAGTGTTGTATTGTCCTCACATCTGTTGTATTCTCCTATTGTATTATACGGCTCGTACTGTATTTTATTTCGTTTCCTTTTATTAAAGGGATGGGTTTATTACCTTTGAGGAAAGAGTAATGGGTAAGCAGTGGTACTTAATGTGTATTGTTGTTCCGTATTGATGAAGGAACTGACTCATTAGTTGGAAAAATAACTGTGAGATTCAAGATAATAATGATTTAGAGACTAAATTATCTGCAGCAATAATAGGTCTATCAACGGAAATAGAATATCAAAGGTTAAATGCAAAATAGATTGTTGTGCTAATAAACAGAGAATGATGGCTGAGAATAGGTAGTGTGAAGGTGAGGCGAGGGAGTGGGTAGGTGAGAATGAGAGAGAGAGAGACAGAAAGAGAGAGCCGCAGAGAGAAAGACAGAGTGAGAAAGTGAGGCAAGTCTCGCCCAATTTTTCCCAGTAAGTGCTGCTGGGTACCTGCTCAACATATCTTTGTCAGAGTTAACACTAATCAAATGATTACAGTATGGAACTGTGCTACACGGATCCCCTGTGAACCTCCAGGCGAATCTTAGTATTTTTGGGGTTAATTGCGAAAACATTACCCACTGTTGTCCACAAAATTTTCCAAATAATTCTACCTTTCATACTTTAATCATAATATATAAATGTACATATTCATGATTTCCTCAATCCTGGACCTCTACTACCCAGCCCTCAAGACACTCCAAAGACTGACCTCCCAAGTCGGTTACGATCAAGTGTCTTAAACATGTGTCTTTGGTAGTGATGTATACTGATAAGGGCTACGTAATGATACATGATGCATAGTGAAACACGTGATACATGGTGACACACGGTGGTAAAGGAAGAAGAGAGGGAGAGAGAGAGAGAAAGGAGAGAGAGGAAAGAGGGAGATACAGACAGCAATATGACTAATATGCAGAGACAGACAGATAGAAGACAGAGACATACACACACACACACACACACACACAAACACACACACACAAACACACACACACACACACACACATATATATAATATATATAATATATATATATATATATATATATATATATATATATATATATATATATATATATATATATATATGCGAACAAGCCTGAATGGTCCCCAGGACATATGCAACTGAAAACTCACACCCCAGAAGTGACTCGAACCCATACTCCCAGAAGCAACGCAACTGGTATGTACAAGACGCCTTAATCCACTTGACCATCACGACCGGACATAATGAGGTGATAGCCGAGGCTATTTGAACCACCCCACCGCCGGCACTCGGATAGTTATCTTGGGCATAGCATTTTACCAAATCACCTCATTCTTTGGGGCAACACGTGAGGAACACAAATGCGAACAAGCCTGAATGGTCCCCAGGACATATGCAACTAAGGCGTCTTGTACATACCAGTTGCGTTGCTTCTGGGAGTATGGGTTCGAGTCACTTCTGGGGTGTGAGTTTTCAGTTGCATATGTCCTGGGGACCATTCAGGCTTGTTCGCATTTGTGTTCCTCACGTGTTGCCCCAAAGAATGAGGTGATTTGGTAAAATGCTATGCCCAAGATAACTATCCGAGTGCCGGCGGTGGGGTGGTTCAAATAGCCTCGGCTATCACCTCATTATGTCCGGTCGTGATGGTCAAGTGGATTAAGGCGTCTTGTACATACCAGTTGCGTTGCTTCTGGGAGTATGGGTTCGAGTCACTTCTGGGGTGTGAGTTTTCAGTTATATATATATATATATATATATATATATATATATATATATATATATATATATATATATATATATATATATATATATATAAAATCTTTGCTCAAATAATATAGAGCTCCCCAGCAAGTGTGTTTCAATAAATGTTCATATGTTCCATAATACGAACACGCATATTCACTCAAAATCTCAGTTTTTTCTAACTTTATGTGGAAACTAAAAAAAATTCACTCCTCTATCTTAAATAAAATTTCAATAAAAACTTACGAAATACGTTCCCCTTCCCTCTGACGCATGTGGTGTTGCAACCGATCATGTGGTCATGCACGCGGCAATAATTTACTGTCAGAATGAGAATATTTGCAATTTGTTCAAAGTCTGGCAGGAATTACGGCACGCATCTACTCTCCGTATTAAGAAACTTTGCTGCTGCACTCACCTCCATAAATCACTGCTCTTTCCCCTCGCCAGAAGACACGCCGGGTGTAATGGCCATTAGAAGGAGAGTTAAAAGTGGGTTGTATCACGATTTTGGCCACCTTTGGGAGCCGGTCGGCCGAGCGGACAGCACGCTGGACTTGTGATCCTGTGGTCCAGGGTTCGATCCCAGGCGCCGGCGAGAAACAATGGGCAGAGTTTCTTTCACCCTATGCCCTTGTTACCTAGCAGTAAATAGGTACCTGGGTGTTAGTCAGCGGTCACGGGCTGCTTCCTGGGGGTGGAGGCTTGGTCGAGGACCGGGCCGCGGGGACACTAAAGCCCCGAAATCATCTCAAGATAACCTCAAGAATCTCAAGATAACCTTGTAAGGAAAGCAAGTCTTGAACTTGCGACAATATTGGTATTCGTTCGGGGTTGAACTTCAAGCCCATTAACAGCTATTAGGGCCGCCACAATAGTTAACTGGTCCACCAGAAAGAACACATTAGGTGAGAACATAGGTTAGACCTCAATTATACACGCGGTGTATAGTCACCAAGAAGCTGATATACTCCGTGTATGCTGGGCGAGAAACCCCATCCATACAGTACAGTAGAACTATTGTAGTTTGCCAATTATCGTAATTATCGCAATTATGCAATGCTTGGGGTTGTTAAATTATAGCTTTTATTAACAATTATCATATTATTAATGCACTAATATATTTCGTATTGCTTTTTAAATTATAATATAAATAATACTAATAAAATAATAATATTAATAATAAGTATTAATGTAGTTGGAATATTAGTACATTTCATTGATGTTAGTTAGCTTGAATGTTGCATGATAAAAAATCTACTTTTTGTGCAATTATCAGTGGCAATATAGATCTGGGGCCAGATTCACGAAAACACTTACGCTAGGGAGTCGGTCGGCCGAGCGGACAGCACGCGGGACTTGTGATCCTGTGGTCCTGGGTTCGATCCCAGGCGCCGGCGAGAAACAATGGGCAGAGTTTCTTTCACCCTATGCCCTTGTTACCTAGCAGTAAATAGGTACCTGGGTGTTAGTCAGCTGTCACGGGCTGCTTCCTGGGGGTGGAGGCCTGGTCGAGGACCGGGCCGCGGGGACACTAAAAGCCCCGAAATCATCTCAAGATATCTCAAGAAGCACTTACGAACGTGTACATCTTTCCTCAATCTTTGACGGCTTTGGTTACATTTATTAAACAGTTTAGAAGCATGAAAACTTCCCATTCAACTGTTATTAGTGTTATAAACAGCCCCCTGGTGCTTCGGAGCTCATTAACTGTTTAATAACTGTAAACAAAGCCGCCAAAGATTGAGAAAAGATGTACAGGTTCGTAAGTACTTGCGTAAGTGCTTTCGTGAATCTGGCCCCTGGTCATTACCTCTACAATTGTATATATTCCTAATTGGGTTAGATTATAATTCTTGAAATTTATTCTCATTTTGTCATTAACCAATCATTTACAAGCGGTTTTAATGGTTGAAGTGACTATATGTATTAGTCGCCGTGGATGTCCTGAAACCAGGACCAGAAAATTTTCATTTTGTGAACATTGTCACATACGTTCACATACCAGCCTCTTCTCTATCTTTATCTCTTCTTTATCTCTCATTGCTGGATAAACTGTATGTTTGGCAGTGATTCAGTTGTATTAAGTTTGCTATTTTACAAAATGTTTTGGCTTGCCTTGATTTGTATATAATAACATTAGGATAGACAGTGAACAGGAACTTCAATTCAGAAGTATGTAATGATCGATCCTATTTGCTAGAATTGTAAAGCATTTGGCATTTCATAACATTTAGGATTCTAGTCATATGCTACCCAAACAGAAATATTCCTTAGGGTATTTAGCATAAAAAATAGTATATGTAGAGGTTATGAACGATATAATTTATATAAATACCAAACATATCAAAGGGTGTCAAATATTTCATCTTATTTTTTAATAGCATTAAAATAGCACGGAAGAGTTTGGCTCTAACTGTGTGATTAACTTTTATTCTTAGGGAATACCCTGGAAACACAAACCGAAACTGTCTTTATTTTCCGCTTGTTACAACTTGTAATAAAGTTGTTACATCTTGGCCTAACGTGTTTATGACGTATTAGAACGTTGTTACAACTTGCTATATTGGTTGTTATAACTGGTTAGGTGGTGTTAAAACTTGTTCGAACGTTGTACCAACGTCGTAGTTTCGGTGTGTGTTTGGCGGGTAGTAACTTTCTAATACGTTCATGACCCAAAGATATTCTCAAAAGTTCATATTTTGCATTGATGGCAACTTTTATGATTAACAGACTCTAATCTAATGGTAACATTAGATTAGAGTCTAATCATCTGCCTAAGTAGAAACCGGAGAATAAAATCTTTTCGAAGTAATTACTCAACGGAAAATCAGCAAGAGAGAGACTTTATTTTTTACAAATCTTACAACTCCAAAGAAGTTGTTGCTAGTGATAAAAGACGGTGAAGTAACATTTTTAAGGAAAGATGATGTCTTCTAGGGAAGATCTGCAGATCATTTACACAGCAGAGTTGAGGATGGATCCAGTCAATGTTTGTGACAGTGGATGGGTGAGTGACAGATAGAAGGATAGAGTAAAGAAATATGAGAGGCTCGGGAGTGCCAGAGTTGTTTAATCAGGCTGTCACTAGGAGTGGGATAGTAGCAGTAGCATAAAGTCAGAATAAGGGGGGGATTAGGGTCAGCATAGGATGGAAAAGATGTGAATATGGTATGAAAAGTAATTGAGGATTGGAGGGTTGGTGCGATGAGGGTTATGGATAAAGGAATGGTGTGGAGTATTGGGAAATAGAAGGGACTTCTTTGTGTGGGATTTCCGGTTTGGGGAGCGACGTAGTAGGTTGAAAGGAGTACATTTGGGAACTGTGTTAGTATGAAGCAGCTGGAAGGAGAGAATAGTGTCTTTATTTAGTGTAGAATAGGACAGAATAGTTTAGGAAGGAAAGTCGGTCGATCACGATAAGGGGGTAGAAAGCTAGTGGGGAGCAATAATCTTGAGGTTATGTTAAGATGATTTCGGGGCTTTAGTGTCCCCGCGGCCCGGTCCTCGACCAGGCCTCTACCCCCAGGAAGCAGCCCGTGACAGCAGACTAACTCCCAGGTACCTATTTTACTGCTAGGTAACAGGGGCATTCAGGGTCAAAGAAACTTTTCCCATTTGTTTCTGCCTGGTGCGGGAATCGAACCCGCGCCACAGAATTAAGAGTCCTGCGTCCTATCCACCAGGCTACCAGACCCCTAGTGCGGTGTGTACTCACCTAGTTGTACTCACCTAGTTGTGCTTGCGGGGGTTGAGGTCTGGCTCTTTGGTCCCGCCTCTCAACCGTCAATCAACAGGTGTACAGGTTCCTGAACAGGAACCTGTACACCTGTGTGTGTGTGTGTGTGTGTGTGTGTGTGTGTGTGTGTGTGTGTGTGTGTGTGTGTGTGTGTGGCGTGCATACACGTGTCCGTGCACGCGCGTGCGTGCGTCACACAGTGTTTGTCGCGTCCACCAGGTGTCACTAGGCCCATACGGTAAGTCGTTAGCGTGGACAATATTCCCTGTAGTAACCACCTTTACTGTCCTGCCACAGAATTTCGGAGTGGACATCATTGGGGTTATTACATACATAACCTTGTGAGCCTGAAGGCAGGGAGGTGTATCGGCCCCAAACCCGGCAAGCCTCGGTGCTTGTTCCCTTAAGACGGACGTCTAGGTACCTGAATAAGACCTCATATGGAGGCTTAAATCAAACATCTTTCTCTGCTGCCTTCTCTACCTTCTCGCTCGGTATTAAGGAGTTGAACCCAATGTCTTGGCGGGTCGTAATGGGTTTGTAGGCGAGGAGTCACAATAACAATGGGCAGAGTTTCTTTCACCCTATGCCCCTGTTACCTAGCAGTAAAATAGGTACCTGGGTGTTAGTCAGCAGTCACGGGCTGCTTCTTGGGGGTGGAGGCCTGGTCGAGGACCGGGCCGCGGGGACACTAAAAGCCCCGAAATCATCTCAAGATGCTATGCCATCAAACACCATAAAACAACATGGAGGAAAATGGATCATGTCAATTCCTCTTGGTAAATCTTGAGGTTATCTTGAGATGATTTCGGGGCTTTAGTGTCCCCGCGGCCCGGTCCTCGACCAGGCCTCCACCCCCAGGAAGCAGCCCGTGACAGCTGACTAACTTCCAGGTACCTATTTACTGCTAGGTAACAGGGGCATTCAGGGTGAAAGAAACTTTTGCCCATTTGTTTCTAAAAGAAGGTTGTTTCTTAAAGGAACAACCAATCACACATACAAATCCAAGCAATTACAAACAAATCCACTCACCTGTCTAGGCCTACCATCACCCATCGCCTCATCCTGTTCAACAAGCAGCTAATCCTGTCCCATTCAGTACCCAACCACTTGGGCTGGGCGGTAGAGCGACGGTCTCGCTTCATGCAGGTCGGCGTTCAATCCCCTGACCGTACAAGTGGTTGGGGCACCATTCCTATCCCCCCGTCCCATCCCAAATCTTTATCCTGACTCCTTCCCAGTGCTATATAGTCGTAATGAA
Source organism: Procambarus clarkii (assembly GCF_040958095.1). Classification (NCBI taxonomy): domain Eukaryota; kingdom Metazoa; phylum Arthropoda; class Malacostraca; order Decapoda; family Cambaridae; genus Procambarus; species Procambarus clarkii. The sequence goes on from NC_091228.1 coordinate 7,898,054, forward strand.
TTAGCGCTTTTCCCTGATAATTGATTCATTCATGTCCCATTCAGTGGGTCTCGAACCGGGGATCTCACGCGATTTCAGACGGAAGGTCTATTGACTGGCCTATTAGCTAACCCTGTGATTATCTGCCAGAAAAGTTAAAGCCCTTACAGCCTGATGCTTATCTGATAGACGGCTTGATAATGGTCCGGGATGGACCGAAACGTCGTCGTTTCATCCCTTTGTGATGTGTGGTCTGGTCATCATATCTGTCCCTAGAGTAAACTCAGCTACAAGTTTAATTTTCATTATAATTTTTATGTTCATTGTAGACCATTATTTGTATTATTACACAGAGAAATCACATTAACGTTATATATCAAAGAATTATTATTACTCTTATTATTAATATTATTATTATTTGGTCGTTACGTGAAGTTAATTTGGAGTTTAAAAGCGTTTGATTGCATTTGTTTTCTGTTCAATCATTGCTATATTAGATATTCAGTCACAACAAATGGTAAATGCTGATGTGTGTCAATGTTTTGGTCGCCATCTTGCTTTCAAAATGTGTTTCATCATTTTTTAATATTTCGGGTGATGAGAGTGAGGAAATGTGCTTCTGTTCGTGTTAAAGAAACATCTATGTGGATATCAAACCTGTTGTTTATTAACTTATTCATGCTTTATTCATTTATTCATTTGTTATTCATTTTCATTCATATCACATGTTCACATATGTGTTAAATTTGGATTATGCTTCTCGTATGTTCTGTGGAACAAACCAGCCACAGGTTTTTTTTATTATTTTTTTATTATTTTTTACCACAGACGTGGCCACACATTTACAATGCTAACCAGCATATATACATTTTTCTTCTGTCCTCCATGGATAGGGTTAGAGAAGTGTTAAACATATAGTTCAAGGGTTTATTGAACAATCAACCACAAAGTGGTTCGGTGCTTTTGTGTTAAAACAATACACAAACTTTGATTGTGACTAAATGGGCGGATCTGACTTTAATTTTTATAAACAAATCCACAAGGGCCGTGACGAGGGTTCGAACCTACGTCCAAGAGGATCCCAGACGCTGCCTTAAATCTTCCACACACACACACTCACACATTGAACACACAAGACCTTTTTCAGTGTCAGAGTAGTAGACAAAAGTAATGCATTAGGAAGTGATGTGGTGGAGGCTGACTCCATACACAGTTTCAAGTGTAGATATGATAGTCCAGTAGGCTCAAGAACCTGTACATTAGTTGATTGACAGTTGAGAGGCGGGACAAAAGAGTCAGAACTCAACCAAGGTAAGTACAACTAGGTAAGTTCGTACACACACACACACATACATTTATACAATCATATACACTACACGTGTCTAGCTTCGCGAGACAGCTGTCTTTAAGAATTTTCCCAGGCAACTGTATTTTTTCCTGAGGCAATCAGCAACACCAGGCAGAGCCAACACTCTTATCACAATAATAATAATAACGATAAGACACAGTCTTCAGAAAGGAATCAATCATGAAATAATTTTTCCGTCGTGTGTGGTGGTCTTGGGACCTTGTGGACAACACTGAGGCATCATTAGAGGGAAATAGTTCTGCCTTTTCTCACCGCCAACCATTTTTAGAATCAATCTCGCAAGCTCTCAAAGCGACTCTTATCTTAATTACAACTTTCATCGCTCCTGCAAACGACATGGTCCCCAAAGGAGCTAATTTTACCACGTCTCCGGAACGATTACTTTCCAAAATAACTTTCGCCGTCAAAGGGAAGTTGTTAATCGGCTAAACAAGTAACGGTCATCGAATTTTCTGGCCAATACGAGACACGCTCTGAAGAGCAGGGGGGAGGAGGAGGACCAATCAGCGCGCTTCCCGCCGAAAATTGGAATAGTTCGTGTTCAAGAGGCTGCAGAACAAAGACCGGAGAATCCAAATGGCAGGACAACATCAGGTTATGAACGCCGCGTCATACTAGGAATTTTATAATGACATAAAAGTGGTATAAAGTCGAAAGTTACTGCGCAATATCAACTTATGGCCTTGGATGAAATAAATGAAAGATGGAGTTAGTGTTTTGTTTATTACAATTCTTGAAATTGGGTTCGCATAATGGCTTAGCATCAGGAATGAAATGTCGTAAAAGTCGCCAATAATATCCACTTTGATAGCTGGTCTATATGCATTTCGGAGCATTTTCATGCGTAGTTTTTGGGATCCCTGGCCATGATTAAATTATTTATTGTCCACTATACCAGGAGATAGCGCGGGCATCCCTCCCAAATGGCCCATCTATCATATCACATTTTAATGTTTGCAGGTTTTATTAACGGGAGGAGCCATTCCATTCGTCATTACATATATAATTTGGCAACTGTACATATGACCATTCCATGCAACATTGGCCTCCTTAAACCGTCTCCTGGAGGAATGGCTCCAGACTACGAGCTTTTGAATGAGCGTCTGAGGAAGTAACTACCCCTGTTTCATAGTGCCATAGTGCCGACGACGCGGCTGCGTAGTGCCTCTATTGCTGCAGTGTCGCACACATGCGCAGACACACACACACACCACCACCAGGAGGAGTAGGAGGAGGAGAGTGATAAGAGAAGGAGGCGGAAGAGTCAGACAGGGATGAGGATGCAGGGAACTGCCACTCCACACACACACACAGAAGGACAGCGTTGCATTGCAATGTATCACTTCAGTGCCAAATGCCTCCTCCTCCGGCAGCGTCGCCGGCAGAGGGAGGCATACGGCACTTGGGAGATAATTTGAGAGTTTTAGGCACCTCACTCTCCACCCGTTCTGCTGGAAGCCACAACCGTGAAATTTGTACCAACAACGATTGCGACTAAGGCCGTGGGCGTAGCCAGTTTGAGAACAAGCTTCAGGATAGCGTGAAGAAATTGGTGAAGCCTATCTTAGGGCATCAATGAGAGTGAGAAGCCATCAGTGAAGACACGTACCAAATTAACACAAGTTAACATATTCATAATTTTATAACCCCGTCCCAGGAAATTTCCAACCCCCATCCTGTCGTCCAAACATGATAATCTCTGTTATTATTACACAACATGAACTGTTGCATAACAAAAATTCATCAATTTGTACTATTAACTGTGGAGATGACGAGTCACCATAAACAGGCTGAAGAAATAATGACCAAACCATACATAAGACATTGAAAGAAACGACGTCGTTTCGGTCCATCCTGGACTTGATAACGGTCCAGGATGGACCGAAATGTCGTCGATTCCCCATCTCCTGATGTTTGATTTGGTCATCAATTATGTAGATGGCCCGAGTAACGTAGCAACAATAAAACTTTAAAGTTTCCTAAGCCAAATAAAGTAATTAATAACTAATTATAACTATTAAATAACTAGTAGTCCCTATTTGTACCATACCAGGCCTAAGGCAACTTAGCCAAAATTTATATTATTTCTCCACTTTTCGGTAATTTTATTATTTAAATAGGGTAGAATGGGAACTTTTAACAGAGTACAACAATCCATTTTTGAACATGTCATCCATAGTAGCTATTATTGGTACTTTCATTTTTGGAGCATGAGTTGTGGTAATTGTGTAGTGACTCACTGCTAGCAATATCCTTGTTAGTCGTCAAGAAACATGAAAATAATATTTTGGCAAAGGAAAAGGCCACTGGAAAATAATTCATAATTGACGTAATAGGTAGTTATTTATTGACAATCAGGAAGTAGAGAGAGAGAGAGAGATTAGTGCCCTCTCCATCTCCCCTCTCATACACCACCTTCACATCAACACACACACGTCTATCAACACCCATCCTCTTCTCCCTATTCGCTATCGCCTTCTCCTATTCCTCTCTAAAACCCTTTCTTCACCTAACCTCTGACGTGTGTGTTGGCGTGGGGCGTGGCCCTGAGTGGGTGGATGGGTGACTTGGGCGGCGCCTTCGGGTAAAAATGGGGCTCTGAGACAGTGGAAGGGGGCGTGGCCTGGTGTCTGCGTGCGTGCGAGTGCGTGTGTGTGCGTGCGGCGGGTGGTGTTTGCTCGTTAAACTCTTTAATGCTGCAGTTGGGGGCTCTTGCTGTGAGAGGGGATGGCGCCCGCGAAGCCCTATGACCAAATAAAACAGCCCGGTTCAATTTTCTCAAAGTCTAATATCCTCTCTTTATTATATATATTGGCCGTGTTTCGAGTGGGGGAAGAGGCCATTTAATTTTTCTTTTATAGGCGGAGGAAGGGCGTAAAGTTGGTAGTAAAGAGGCTTTTGAAGGATTGCCCACATGCGTCGGTGTTGGGGTACCCCCCTGGAGTGGGGGTAGTGCTGGTAGGGTAGTGTTGGTGGGGTGGTGTTGGTGAGGGGTGGTGCTGGTAGAGGAAGGGCTGTGGGTGAGGTGCTTGGAGGAGGTGGTAGTGAGGGAGGGACTTTAGGTGAAGGGAGTAGTGGTAGAAGAGGTACTGGTGTATTAGTGTATTTACCTAGTTTTACTAAGCTAGTTGTGCTTGCCGGGGTTGAGCTTTGGCTCTTTGGTCCCGCCTCTCAACAGTCAATCAACTGGTGTACAGGTTCCTGAGCCTACTGGGCTCTATCATATCTATATTTGAAACTGTGTATGTAATCTGCCTCCAACACATCACTTCCTAGTGCATTCCGTGTGTGCGTGCGTGTGTGTGTGTGTGTGTGTGTGCGTGTGTGTGTGTGCGTGTTGTGTGTATGCGTGTGTGTGTGTGCGTGTGTGTGTGTGTGCGCGCGTGCGTGTGTGTGTGTGCGTGTGCGTGTGCGTGTGCGTGTGTGTGTGTGTGTGTGTGTGTGTGTGTGTGTGTGTGTGTGTGTGTGTTGTGTGTGTGTGTGTGTGTGTATGATCCCCCAAATCAACCATTCTAACTCCAAAATCAATGCTTCTTTTATATCCATCCCAAGTCAAAATGAATGATACCTGTACCTGTTGTTGATTACGACTTATTAAGGCAATTGTAGTTAAGAGAAACACTTCTCAATCCCCATGACATGTCCATGTTTATAGCCCAATAGTCCTTCAATAAACATACAGCATTGTTTAGATATGCTGATGGTCAGAATTCTTTGAAAACTATTGAAACTTTTTGTTTTGCATCATCGAGTATCTAGTAGGAAAGGAGGCAGTGAGGAAGAGGTACTCTTGGAGTCTTGTGCTTGTAAGATTTTTCTAGGTGAAGATGCAGAGTACTAGGAGGAACTAGTGTGAGTTAGGTGATGATGGGGATGATCTGTTTCGTAGTGGTACTAACTAAGGGGAAGAAGCTGTCGAAAAAGGTACCAAAAAATGTTGATTTGGGGAGAAAAGGAGGTTTAAGAGTACGAGCCAGATGTTGATAGGTGCCTGTAGAGAGAGACACTAATACTGGGCAAAATTCTGATCTGATTATATACCAATAGAGGAGGTACTAGAAGAGGGTCAGATGATAATCAAAGGAGGTTCCCGTAAGGAAAAGGTTCAAGCCGAGAGGCAAATGTTTATGCAAGGAGTCGCCGGAGGGGATGGGAACTATTTTGGGTCCAGAGGTTGATGTAGCAGAGCACCAGTAGAGGATGAACTAGTAGAGGAAGTAGTAGTAGAGGAAGCCCAGTCGCTGGTGCGGGGAAGTGTGTCGAGAGTAAGGAGCTCTTTGCCTTTTTAATGTGAAATTTGCACGACTTTACATCCTCTCCAAGTATACTCAAAATGTTTCGTTTTGTTTTATATATCAACGTCCAAGACGCTCTGCTATTGCGATATATATATATATATATATATATATATATATATATATACATATATATATATATATATATATATATATATATATATATATGCGGAAAATCCACAGAGAAATATGAAATGAGGTGAACGTTTCGGCTTGTTAAAGCCTTTGTCAACACCAGACTACACTATATGGAGCTGTTCTACACTATATATATATATATATATATATATATATATATATATATATATATATATATATATATATATATAATATAATATATATATATATATATATATATATATATTTATATATATTTATATAATATATATTTATATAATATGCTTTCATCCACAGAGAAGGGAAGTGTCTACCGTAATGTGCACGAGTCTATCAATCTATTCTTCTATCAGTCTATCCATCTATCAAGCCATTATTGATCTTTATCTCTATCCAACAATCTATCTACCTACCTACCTAACTACATATCTTCCTACCTATCTATATATATGTCTATCCATTCAACTATCCACGAATATATATATATCTATCCCTATCCATCCACTTCTCCTGTCACCCCAACACACAGCCCTGCCCCGGTTTTTAACCCCCCTTTCCTCCCCCCCATCCACACCCCCACCTCCCACTCCATACAACCCCCAACCTACCTATCCACACCACACTCCACCTAACCCCCCTTCCCCCCATGCATTCCACATTCATTTTAACCTTCTGTATGCAATGTCTCTGTATACAATCTGTATACTCTATGTATACAATCTGTATACAATGTATACAATGTCTCTGTATACAATGTCCATCAGTGTGACGAAATGGTTACTATTAGAACACACATGTTTTATTTTGTAGCATTTAGTTACGTGTGCATTTGTGCATATGTTCTACACTACATGAATAAGAGTACAGTGTGTGTCAAGAACTTGCTGCCTTAGACTATATGAAGGGGAGTACAGTGTGTGTCAAGAACTTGCTGCCTTAGACTATATGAAGGGGAGTACAGTGTGTGTCAAGAACTTGCTGCCTTAGACTATATGAAGGGGAGTACAGTGTGTGTCAAGAACTTGCTGCCTTAGACTATATGAAGGGGAGTACAGTGTGTGTCAAGAACTAGCTGTTCTACACTATATGGAGGGCAGTACAGAGTGTGTCAAGAACTAGCTGTTCTACACTATATGGAGGGCAGTACAGAGTGTGTCAAGAACTAGCTGTTCTACACTATATGGAGGGCAGTACAGAGTGTGTCAAGAACTAGCTGCCCTAGACTATATGAATGAGAGTACAGAGTGTGTCAAGAACTAGCTGTCCTACACTATATGAAGGGCAGTACAGAGTGTTTCAAGAACTAGCTGCCAGGTCTGTGAGCGGATCTGAGGGCGGGTCTGAGGGCTGCACATAGGGCTGGTCTGAGGGCTGGACACAGGGCGGGTCTGAGGGCAGGTTGATAATAGACCAATTTCAATTGCAAGCCACGTGTAACGAAACATGTATATCCTGGTGGCGTGAGTGGTGTAGTGTAGGTTCCTGGTTACTTCACACAGTTTCCCCAAGCTGTTTCTTTCTCCTCATACCATCATTCACTCTCCCCCTTTCCTTTAATGTGCCATTTATTCTTCCTCTTTTCCACCTCCATCCCATCCCACTATCTCTATCCTTTTCCAATGTCAACCTCAATCTCTCCTTCCATCCATCACTCCATTTCCCGTCCTGTTGTCTCTTAATCCCTGCATCCGTAACTCCTATTATCAACTCATTTTATATTCCATCCATAAATCAATCCCTCTAGCCTCTCACCCCAACTATTCTATCAACCTATGTTACCCTCACTTCATCATTCCCTTCAACCCCTTCTATCCCTCCATCTCCCATGCCTTTCCTCTCCTCCTAGTGAACAAGGAGAAAGAATGCCGGCATATTGTCAGTCAGGTTCGCCCTCAACTTCTGCAGGAGGTGAGGACGGCCGGGTATTTGCTGGGGGTGGAGGCTGGGTGGCTGTGGGTCGTGTAGCTGGCCTTGTATGCCTCTCATTGTAGCTGGCCTTGTATGTCTCTCATTGTAGCTGGCCTTGTATGTCTCTCATTGTAGCTGGCCTTGTATGTCTCTCATTGTAGCTGGCCTTGTATGTCTCTCATTGTAGCTGGCCTTGTATGTCTCTCATTGTAGCTGGCCTTGTATGTCTCTCATTGTAGCTGGCCTTGTATGTCTCTCATTGTAGCTGGCCTTGTATGTCTCTCATTGTAGCTGGCCTTGTATGTCTCTCATTGTAGCTGGCCTTGTATGTCTCTCATTGTAGCTGGCCTTGTATGTCTCTCATTGTAGCTGGCCTTGTATGTCTCTCATTGTAGCTGGCCTTGTATGTCTCTCATTGTAGCTGGCCTTGTATGTCTCTCATTGTAGCTGGCCTTGTATGTCTCTCATTGTAGCTGGCCTTGTATGTCTCTCATTGTAACTGGCCTTGTATGTCTCTCATTGTAGCTGGCCTTGTATGTCTCTCATTGTAGCTGGCCTTGTATGTCTCTCATTGTAGCTGGCCTTGTATGTCTCTCATTGTAGCTGGCCTTGTATGTCTCTCATTGTAGCTGGCCTTGTATGTCTCTCATTGTAGCTGGCCTTGTATGTCTCTCATTGTAGCTGGCCTTGTATGTCTCTCATTGTAGCTGGCCTTGTATGTCTCTCATTGTAGCTGGCCTTGTATGTCTCTCATTGTAGCTGGCCTTGTATGTCTCTCATTGTAGCTGGCCTTGTATGTCTCTCATTGTAGCTGGCCTTGTATGTCTCTCATTGTAGCTGGCCTTGTATGTCTTTCATTGTAACTGGCCTTGTATGTCTCTCATTGTAGCTGCCCTTGTATGTCTCTCATTGTAGCTGCCCTTGTATGTCTCTCATTGTAGCTGCCCTTGTATGTCTCTCATTGTAGCTGCCCTTGTATGTCTCTCATTGTAGCTGGCCTTGTATGTCTCTCATTGTAGCTGCCCTTGTATGTCTCTCATTGTAGCTGCCCTTATATGCCTGTCATTGTAGCTGTCCTTCTATGCCTTCTATCATACAGGTATTATCCTTGTTCTGCTCTTGTGATGTACACTTCTTGTTCAGTCAGCTTCGGTCTTTCATCTTGTTGTATCATCTATATACTTATGACAACATCTCATCCCTTATTCAGTAGGTCTATCCACCTCGATTCTCTTGTAGGATAACTTTATTCTATCCTTAAATGAGCCTTCCACACCGTTGGTTAATAATACTATTTAATTCTCTAGCTTAGTTGCTATCCTACCATTCTCAGACTATCATCTCTACCATGGTATTCATGATAGTTCGGACTATGCATTTTTTTATTGTAACTATCCAATCATAGTCAGACTATTCTCTCTAGCATTGAACTTATCATATTATACTTATTGTTAAAAAAAATTTCATCCATTTGATTCGTCGTTCAGAGCTATGATTTCCATTTCATTCTTAACGATATCAGAAGTTTCATCTTCCTTCCCCTAGTCATATCTATTATTTATTTGTCTTAGACTTTGCGCCCTGGAGAGGCCACTCCAGACCAGGCCGACACCAGAGTGCAACTCCATAGTCTCCAGAGACTGATGGATGCCTGCTACTACTACTATCTCTGTCTCTAGCCAGGTACTATCCCTTCCCTAGTCACGAATAACGTCTATTGCCCCCCCCTTCAAGCTTCTAGCCAAGAACCACACATATCCTTTCAGCATCTTACGACTATCCGGATCTATCCTCCCTCTCGATGAGTCCATCTACACCACTACGTGAAACAGGAATCATTTCACATAAGCAAATACACACATATGAACTCAGGCAAATACTTCTGAGGATTCATACATGAGTACAGACATACATACCAAGGCAAATACATACACACTCACACACATTCACATAATGTATCGCAGCAGACCACAGACACAGGGGAAACACACTGCCATGCTGATACAGACAGCGACAGAGACAGAGAGAGAGAGATACAGACACATACATAAAGAATACATAAAGAATACATCCATAAAGTGTTGTATCACGTATCATAAAGCCCATAATGACGCGCACTTCCCCCTCATCATTTTAATTGGATTTGTCTTAATTGCTTCTGTTTCCTTTTTATGGGGTGAATTTATGGGTTGTAGGCTGGGTAGTATCTTCCACGTGATGACACGATGAAAATGGAGCGAGCCCTGAGCTGAGAGAGATGTTTAGAGGCAGCCCTGAGCTGAGAGAGATGTTTAGAGGCAGCCCTGAGCTGAGAGAGATGTTTAGAGGCAGCCGTGTTCTAGGAGAGAATGTTTAGAGGCAGCCTTGACCTGAGAGAGATGTTTAGAGGCAGCCCTGGGCTGGGAGAGAGATGTTTAGAGGCAGCCGTGTTCTAGGAGAGATGTTTAGAGGCAGCCTTGACCTGAGAGAGATGTTTAGAGGCAGCCCTGGGCTGGGAGAGAGATGTTTAGAGGCAGCCCTGGGCTGGGAGAGAGATGTTTAGAGGCAGCCCTGTTCTAGGAGAGAGATGTTTAAAGGCAGCCCTGGGCTGGGAGAGATGTTTAGAGGCAGCCCTGTTCTAGGAGAGATGTTTAGAGGCAGCCTTGACCTGAGAGAGATGTTTAGAGGCAGCCCTGGGCTGGGAGAGAGATGTTTAGAGGCAGCCCTGGGCTGGGAGAGAGATGTTTAGAGGCAGCCCTGTTCTAGGAGAGAGATGTTTAAAGGCAGCCCTGGGCTGAGAGAGAGATGTTTAGAGGCAACCCTGAGCTGAGAGAGAGATGTTTAGAGGCAGCCCTGAGCTGAGAGAGAGATGTTTAGAGGCAGCCCTGAGCTGAGAGAGAGATGTTTAGAGGCAGCCCTGAGCTGAGAGAGATGTTTAGAGGCAGTCCCTGAGCTAGGAGAGAGATGTTTAGAGGCAGTCCTGAGCTGGGAGAGAGATGTTTAGAGGCAGCTCTCTGCTGGAATAGAGATATACGAGCCCAGTCCTGAGGTCTGATATTGGTGTTAAGAGTGATCCCTATTCCAGGAGTGCAATGTTTAAGACCAGGTCTGAGCCGGAGCCTTCAAGCACTAGAAATAGGATAATAGGGGCGTTGTACTGAAATGGGAAGGGCAATGTTTTGCCCATTACTGAACTTAGAGATAATTTTTCTTTGGGAAGGGGAGTGAGAAGGGGGGGGGAGAGGGCCAAGCAGTGTAAAATGGAAGTTTTGAAGGCAGAGCAAGAAGTATAGAAGTATATTTTTCTATCACCGGCCTGGTTATTCATTTAACATGCTAATCATCATATATACATTTTCGTCTGGCTTACACGGACACATTAATGATTTTCCAATATAATGAATTACTTGTTCTACATTTGACTAGAACATTCCCAAAACTAATTTACAACGAGCCTCTTGCCAGCCTAAGTATTTCTGTTAACTAAAATATTTCTAATCTATTCATCTTCAGATCCTTGATGACAACATACACGAAATCACGTCATTGTTCTCATCAGAAACCATATAAATATTTTCACACAAAATCACACTCGGTGCCTCATGACTGTCATATCCAAAGTGCTGCACTCAGTGCGTGAGGTCTGTATGGTGAGTATCTGATATTCAGCTCCGATAGATTTAAAGGATTGAGTATCTGATAGACTTACAGGACTGGGTGTCGCCTTTCATGACTCATATCGGTCAAATGTGTACCTTACCTTACCTTGAGGTTACCTTGAGGTTACCTTGAGGTGCTTCCGGGGCTTAGCGTCCCAGCGGCCCGGTCGTCGACCAGGCCTCCTGGTTGCCGGACTGATCAACCAGGCTGTTGGACGCGGCTGCTCGCAGCCTGACGTACGAGTCACAGCTCGTCATAACTGTATCTCACAGTTATGACTTCAGCTCTGGGATTAATTTCACACTAACCTTAAATTTCAACCAAATTGCTAATTTTGCCTAAACTTAAGAATTTATTTAGTGCATTGTTGATTTCATCTTTTAAAACAGCTGTCAATAGGCATCACAATCATTAAAGTTAGTTTCGTGATTGTGATTCCTCCTCTCTTTCATTCTTTCTCTATCTCTAGTCTCTATCTCAGTCACATACAAACACATTTCCCTGGGTAATGGTCTAAAAGGTAAGGATCGCATTTCAGTCTCGAATGGCTTAATTTTGAACTAACATAATGGATATTTCTTCTCTACATATTCTCTCTGTCTCTCTGTCTCTCTCTCTCTCTCTCTCTCTCTCTCTCTCTCTCTCTCTCTCTCTCTCTCTCTCTCTCTCTCTCTCTTTCTCTTTTCCCCCCCCAACAAAAAATTCGTAATGAAATTGTTGTAACTACACAGAGTATATAAAACATAGGCCTAACCAAAGGAACATAATGATTTTATAAGATGAAATAAAACAGATTAAATAATATTAATTTTTCAAATCGATAAATAATATAAAAATCGTTATCGTAGTTTAATAATCCATTTTATGATAGGAACACTTTGATTAGAAGTAGGTTTAATAATACAACATTTGCTTGGAACACTTTGATTAGAAGGAAGTATGAAATCCAACCTTTGATTGGAACACTTCATTAAGTGATTAGAAAGCAGGAAGTTTAATTGACACGATTAAATTACCAAACAACGATAATAATCACTCCAATTCTAACTATTTTGAGTCCCACCTTTTTCACTCATGTAAATTATCTCATTAAACCATAAAATTTGATATTAAGCACAATATATTGGCATCAACTTACCAAGAAGCAAACTTTATTAAGTTACCTCAAGCCACTTAGAAGGCAACTTGTCCTCACATTTTAAACACATAAAATTGAATGTTACTTGAGCATAGCGTTAAAATTCTGGTGCTCGAGTGATCTTTAAAGCGCCTAAATTTTAACGTTCCCACGTGCTTATGAACATCGGTCTCAGTGGGGTTAGGTGGGTTGTGTGGGTATAAACTGTGTTTAGATGGCACAATCGCTTCATATTATAAGTGAAGTAACAATTTGAAGTAATGAAGTAATAGTAGATTAAAAGTAGATTTATCAGTAGATATAATAGTTGTAGTAGTAAGATGTAAAGTAGAAATAGAAGTAGGGATTGAAAAGGAAGGAAACTATCAGGGGAAAACGCCAAGCCATTACGATTATATAATACTTAGAACGGATCAGGATCAGGATGGGACGGAGGTGAAGAAATAGTGCCCAACCACTTGAGGACGGTCGGGGATTGAACGCCGACCTACATGAAGCGAGACCGTCGCTCTACCCTCCACCCCCCAAGTGCTTGGGTAAGTACTAATAAGAGTAAAAGTAAAAAAAAACTGAATATTGGTCCTTACCTGTGGAAAAGCACTGTTTCTCTACAGCTACTGCCCAACCAGTTTCGTAGAAACAGAGCTTGGTATAAGCTAGTCATAACAAGGTCAGAACCTTACAAGTGATCACCAAAAAATGTTTTAAAATATGGAAAGCAGATTTGACCCTGTGGAAGCCATTTCCGAACACTACTAACCGGAGGGGAGCAGCTCTGTTAAACTGGAAGTGAAGTTGTGAAAAGAGAATGAAGCGATGTGACAACATTCACCTGAGGCTAATTCCATAGTTTTTAACTTGGGCTTAGAGTGGTACTTGTGGGATTTCCTTGCTCTTCACTGGTCTCCGTTCAGCCAAGAGGTGTAGGGGGGGGGGGGGTGGTGGTGAGGGGGGTGGGGGTGTTGCTGGGGTGGTAGTGGTGGTGGTGTTAGTGGTGGTGGTAACAGTCGGGATAATGCTGGTGGTGGTAACAGTGGGGATAGTGGTGGTGGTAACAGTGGGGATAGTGGTGGTGGTAATTGTGGTAGTGGTGATGCTGGTGGCAGCGTCATTCACCTGCCACAACTTATCCATCAGTGCCTACTGGTAAGTGAGGTCTAGCACTTTATTCCCCCAACCAACTAGCCTAGGTGTACCTAGACGAATCTGACCTTACTGTTGTGGATAGAGGTGGCTTCCACAACTTTTTTTCATTTCATTCCACTTGTTGACCGTCTATAAGGAGCAACAGAATTTCCTTACATTCCTAAGTGCTCCTCAACACTTGAAACAAATCACATATACAAACGTGTCCAAACTACGTCACTAACAACTTACACATATACTTAACCACACCACTAACTACTTGCATACATATCCTCCCCCCCCCCACGTCAATAATAACTTACATATATACTTTTACATGCATACTAAATACATCATTTATCGTTAGTTCAACCTACCTCGTATTTTTATCATTATCTCCTACAATTATCTTCCTGTCCCTCAATTATTATCTGACTCTCCCCCAATTACAATCAGCCTCACCCCCCACTCCAACACTCACCCCCTACCATCCCCCAATCCCCCTCCACATCCCCCAATCCCCCTCCACATCCCCCAAACCCCCTCCACATCCCCCGAACCCCCTCCACATCCCCCAATCCCCCTCCACATCCCCCAAACCCCCTCCACATCCCCCAATCCCCCTCCACATCCCCCAAACCCCCTCCACATCCCCCAAACCCCCTCCACATCCCCCAATCCCCCTCCACATCCCCCAAACCCCCTCCACATCCCCCGAGCGCAACACTACATATAACCAAAGAAACACACATACTCCCCCTTAACATGCTCTATAACTCAACACAAGAAATATAGATTTTTCGAATACATTAGAGGTAGCCCGGAAGATTTTTCCAAACACTCATTTATTGCCTTTTTTCTCTATTTCCTCTATCATAAACCAGCGGTAAAGGATGGGGAGGGAGAGAGGGAGGGAGGGAGGGGGAGAGAGAGAGAGAGAGAGAGAGAGAGAGAGAGAGAGAGAGAGAGAGAGAGAGAGAGAGAGAGAGAGAGAGATGAGAGATATACGAAAGAGGATGTGCACCTCCCTTTCGTATTCACATGCTTGCGAATATAAGCGAGCAATAGTCATGATTTACTAGGACCTAGTTTAAGATATCAACAGCTTTATATATCATATTAGAAAGGGTATTCGGGGGTGCCCGAGTCTCTGTCTGCTACTCATTCCCCTCTCACTCCGATAACACACCCTCTCTCCCCTTTCCACTATTCCCTAACCTTCCCTACCCGGTCGGCCGAGCGGACAGCACGCTGGACTTGTGATCCTGTGGTCCTGGGTTCGATCCCAGGCGCCGGCGAGAAACAATGGGCAGAGTTTCTTTCACCCTATGCCCCTGTTACCTAGCAGTAAAATAGGTACCTGGGAGTTAGTCAGCGGTCACGGGCTGCTTCCTGGGGGTGGAGGCCTGGTCGAGGACCGGGCCGCGGGGACACTAAAAGCCCCGAAATCATCTCAAGATAACCTCAAGATAACGCCTTATATCCACCATCCCACACATCTCAGCCAATCTCATACAACACTCAATCCCAGCAAACACACAATGTAATCACAATGTTTTTGTCACAATTAGTACTTGGATTAAAAGGTTGCAATGCTTTTGACGCAGTTAAAGGCATTTTGTTAAGTTGTAATTATTATGAAGCGCTGAAAATCTTTTGAAACTCTCTAGGAAACGAACCCCCCATTTTAGACTGGGATTTGCTGGGATCTGGAATAGGGTTCAATCCTTCTTAAAGAGGGGCATGGAAGCCGACTCTGACCCTCCCCAATATGACACTCTCCAGACAATCAGAAAATCTGCGAGCAAAGTTCCGTGAGGCTTAGTGGCCTCCATCCTTGATTGATTCATGATTGATGAAGATTAAGCCATCCAAGAGGTGGCATAGACATAAATAGCCCGTAAGGGGTCCAATCTTGAACAGACATTCTTTTATATAGGAACTGAACTTCAAAAGTTCGTTGAACTTAGCACGTCACAGCCTTGATGAGTTGTAATGATTACATACACAGAAGACTATTATTTGATTTTATTATACTAATATAGCTGTAATCCCAAGAGTAATTACCAAATTAATATTTTTGTCTAAAGTCTAATTAGACTTGAGATTTCTCCTAATCGACCTAATCGACTAATGAGAATTAGACCTAATTCTCAATCGACTTGAGAATGCTCCAGGACGGACTGAAACGTCGTCGTCCCTTCACCTTCTAGTGTGTGGTCTGGTCAACATACTTCAGCCACGTTATTGTGACTCATCGCCTGCATAAAGTCTAATTAGTTTGTATAGGACCCCATTGCCCTCGTGTGGGTGAGTGGCAGAAATTAGTGTCATATACTGGACCCCAAGACCTGGACCACAACAATCTTCAAACTAAGAAATTTACATTTGTAGTGAACTAGTTACATTTAATTAGTTTTTTTGCTTATCATGCATCCCACACCATCCAGTGAGCAGCGGTGGACACACTTACATGACCTCGTGCATGTAAGTGTGTCGGGCATAGTTCATGACATACTTACAGAAGGTAATATTGGGATCCTTGGTTAATACTTGTGATAGAATATAATTTTGAATGAAATATTTGGATGAGGCTTTAATTCATTCAAGAATTATTAACTCGATCTTGAAATGAATTCACTGTTTCAGGGATAGTGATTCAAACGTTTCATTAGGATTGTTGATACTGATAGTGGCAGAAATGATGACAGTGGCGGAAGTGACTTGACACAATCGACTTGAGAATGGTTCAGGACGGACCGAAACGTCGTCGTCCCTTCACTTTCTAGTGTGTGGTCTCGTCAACAATGACAGGTGACGCTGTCGCAGTCATGTCTGTCTTTGATTCTCTCTTTATCGAAGCTCCATCATTCAATCATCATTTGCATCTTCTATCCACCATATCGAGCCATCCAATGCCATTTCTCCCCCTCACCAGACTCCTATTCAATCCTTTTCACCACTACCCCAGGACATCCACCTCAACTCTACCCAGTCCCTTCCTATCCGCAGCGGAACGGTCCCTTCAACCGCAGCTACTGTTGACACTGATGGATTGTGTATTAAAGAAAACATCAGGGAGTGGGGAGAGCCAGCCTCGATCAGCATTCATGGTTTGTTTTGGCGTTCATAGGGATACAATGACTGGAGGATTTGCACACTTCTTGAGGAATGTTGAGCACCACATGGAGGCTACACGTACACTACATACTCACACACACGCGCATTCACTCACACATTCGTGCACTCATGCGTATGTGTGGGTGTAATATATACCCATTCTCCCAAAGACCTAAGCTTTCAAGCATCCTACATCCACCAACTCTCTCTCTCACAATATTCCTTCCCCCTACCCATGTTTGATGGGTAGGGAAATTGGTTCGAAACTGGTGCCAATTTAGATAAGGTTAAGTAAGGTTGATTTAAGTAAGTATTTAGATAAGTAAGTACTTACTTAAAGTTGCACTTACTTATTTAGTTACTTAAAGTAATTAAGGATAATTTAAGTAAGATATGCAGGCGATGAGTCACAATAACGTGGCTGAAGTATGTTGACCAGACCACACACTAGAAATTGAAGGGACGACGACGTTTCGGTCCGTCCTGGACCATTCTCAAGTCGATTCGACTTGAGAATGGTCCAGGACGGACCGAAACGTCGTCGTCCCTTCAATTTCTAGTGTGTGGTCTGGTCAACATTAAGTAAAATACGTTGATTTTTGACTTACGCTGATTTACGCAGGGTTTAAAAAATAAGCTGTAAGCGAACATAAAATTCTAATGTTACATTTCTCTTATTTTATTATTATTATTATTCTTATATATGTTTATAATGTTTCAATATGTTATTGGCTCGTGTTCTATTCCTGCCTCTTTCGACCAACCTGACCCTCCCCCCCCTTAATCATCGATAACCCAGCCCCTCAGATCATTGACCAGCCAGGCACTTTGACCAACCAGCCCATTAGATAACAGACTAGCTAGCCAAGTAGTCCATCGACCAGCCGGCCCCTTGTACCTATCGACCAGCCGGCGCCCTTGTACCATCGACCAGCCAGCCCCTTGTACCATCGACCAGCCGGCCCCTTGTACCATCGACCAGCCGGCCCCTTGTACCATCGACCAGCCGGCCCCTTGTACCATCGACCATGTAGCGAGCACATCACATCAGGAACATGCATATTGTTACTTTCGAGGCCAGAGTTCGACTCCATTCGACGATCCTCACTTGCGTAGTAGACGAACCTCTTTCTGTCTGCCGTATCTTAAGTGACAATTATAACTTGATATAATCGATTGTTATATGATTATCATGCAGTAAGCTTCCCTGGGATTTATTATACTCTCTGTGAGGAACATTCAGCTCAAAAGGATTTGTTCTGTTCTCTCTTTATGGGCCGTTTAAAGTTAATATTCAGTAGGCTTAAGACATTGGCTGAATGCTAAAGTCGTCAGGACCTCCTTGGGTTATATTCTTAGGACGTCAAACTCTCCCAAATAAGAATATGCTATCACATTATATAACCAAGCCCCAACAATAAAAAAGTATAAATATTTACAGAGGCTCATTCCACGCGTCCGAGTAAGGAAGTGTCTTCAAAACTGAGCTGGCGAATCATCTCGCATGGGGAATCGAACAAGTTTGACCAGACATCCCAACCTATCAACGTCAGACTCGCATCTGAGTGTCTACCTCTGTCCGGCTTCTACTTAACCGTCCATATCCACCCATATCGAACATTTCTAACACACCCGGACCGACCCCCAACTGGATTCATATGACGGTTAAACAATTATAACAGCGTAGCCAATACGGAAATCCTCTCAAACGACGAGGTTGACTAGGCCTTGAACATGGCTCTCATTCCCCTACCTATCCACCCAAAATTGATCTGAATCTCGACGAAATACGAGCAACACGTTGAAGCCCACTGAAAGAATTCCTTCGGGTGAGATCGTAGACTACACATGAATTGAAAACAAAGCTTATCAAGGGCCATCTCACCAGGTGACAGCTCCCAAGACGAGACTCATATATCATTTTACCAACGTGTATGTTACTGATGCCGAATTTCAAGAGTGGGGTGACAGCTTCCCCTGCATCCCAAGTAGGTGAGAGGCGGTTGGGGAGGGGAGAGGTTGCTCCAAGGAGTGGAGGAAGGGGGCGTTGAAGATAGGGGGGGGGGAAGATGCTGACTCAGGAGTGGGGGGCAAGTGAGTATGCAGAGAGAAAAGAACAGATGGTGGAGGTTGAGGACAAGAGACGGAAATGGAGGAGATTAAGAAGCTGTAAAGGAAAGTGTATAGGAACTGAAGATGTGAGAGAACGGGGACTGGAAGGAAAGCTATGATTGAGAGAAATAAAGAAAAAGACATAATGACGAAAGGTAATATATGGAAACACACACACACACACACACACACACACACACACACACACACACACACACACACACACACACACACACACACACACACACACGAACACAATCAACTTGTGCATAACCATGCAAGAAGAAAATTACCTTTGAATAAACAAGTAATCGAACTTAAGAGATCCAAAATACATTAAATAACCAGAAAGTATTGGAAGCACTAAAGGAACCATTCCAGCAAGTATTACTAAAGGAAAGCAAGTCTCACAGTATAAGTGACGAATACAAGAGATGAGTCAGCTGTAGGAGCCGGATAGGATAGGGATATGGAACCAGACGGAATATCATTACGATTCAGAAAGACCTGAGAGCATTCACCCGTGTTGTGTTCCTCAGCTCCTCGCTACACACGGACAAACCTCCTGTGATGGAACACAGCCACTGCAGCCACTATACATAAGAAATTATGACGAATTTTCGCCCACCTGTTACTCACGCATCAGCTTGCGAGGAGCGGCGTCTAACAGCCTGATTGACCAGATTACCAGTCACTGAGGTCTGGCCAGAGACCAGGCCGCGTAGACATTGATTCCCGGAACCAGCGCAAGATAAGTAATGTCACTGAACTAGTGGCCCTTGAACTAGCGGTGTCATTTTCTAGAAGGCTTTGCAAGGTACTAGATAGGCTCGTTGGTAAATGACTTGAGGACTACTAAGAAATAAAGGGCGCTCTTTCCCAAAGTCCTAGCATGGATGCTGTGTAAGTTGATCATGTCTATCGTCTCTATGAAGCAGAAGGGAAAGGTGGATTGCTCTCCTTGATAGCCATCGAACTGGTTTACTTCCTGACTATCAAGATAGTCAGGTTTACACAATCATGAAATGCTCCAGTGCAAACACGAGAACCAGGTTGGCGTAATTCAGTGCTGGAATAGGTGAGAGAATGTTTACTAATACGTCTCTGAAGGTCGTATGAGATGTGAGACGATCAGAGGTATCAGAACGGTATGTGAGATGACGAGTGGTGTGCCTCAGGGATAGGTATTGGAACCTTAATTATTTATTTTACTTTTTAACAACCAGATGAAATAATCATCTGTAACTATGTTTGCTGACGATAAAAAATGGCTGATTGAGAATTAGACTGAGTTTATAGGTTACGCTGGAGGCATCATTTACTCCCACTGTCTTATGCTACTGACGATGTTTGTCTATAAACCCATGGACCAGTATTTAAAGACCTTTGTAGTGCAGCATTTAAAGCAACTGTATAAGACGACATTCCCAGAATGAGTTTCATGAAAAACATTCACACAGAACTAATCCTCTTTTCTTATAAAACATTTTAAATATGTTGGAGAAAATCTAGGCAGTAGAAGGAAGAGATGGTTGTTGATATTTAACCCAGATATATGTAGAGTAATGAGGGTAAAGAAGGACTAGAGAGAATCCCAGAAATAGTAGGAATGTGACTGTGAAGGAAGAGGATCTGAATGAGAGTGGAAGTAGCCTAAGTGCGTTAACCCAATCCTCCTGGAGGCAGATTCACGACAGCACTTACACAAACACTTACGAACCTGTCTATCTTTTCTCAATCTTTGGCGGCTTTGTTTACAATTATTAAACAGTTAATGAGCTCCGAAGCACCAGGAGGCTGTTTATAACAATAACAACAGTTGAATGGGAAATTTTCATGCTTGTAAACTGTTTAATAAATGTAGCCAAAGCCGTCAAAGATTGAGGAAAGATGTACACGTTCGTAAGTGCTTTCGTGAATCTGGCCCCTGGGATGTATCTTAGTGTATCAATAAGCCTGCTTGAATTTGAACTTGATGGAGGATCTGGTATTACTGCACATGTAACACCCAGTATATTAACAATAGAACATCTAAAGTATTTAAAGTATCTAAAGTATATTGATCAGTATAACTGATCAGTATCACGATAGCCTTGAGTTCTCATCGGAGACCTAATCTGTCGCCTTTTTTTAATGGCTCAGTCGTTTCCTTAAACTTTATTTGACGTCACTAATTATATGGTTGGTTACACCATAGAGTTGGTCCCATTATATGGTTGGTCACATTATACAGTTGGTCACATTATATGGTAGATCAGACCATACAGAGAGTCTGACCTCCATGTATAGGTCCACACGATATTTCCCAAGTTGCTCCTCAGTCCCTCAAATTCAAGATCATAGAAATATCGTATTCTGAGATCTGTCTCTCCCTTTTCTGCGCTATTTTAAAGCTAATTTCGTTGTAATCAGCGATCACAACGAAATCAGCTCCAAATGTAAAAAATATCTCAAACAACAACGAAATTTTGAAGTCGGACAAAATTTTGATTTTATTTAATAATGTCTCTTAACAAGCCTGGCCTGTTGCCAGCGGAACATAGCCATCTATCCTAACCTAACCTATCCAAGGAGGCCTGGATCGATGACCGGGCCGCGGGGACGCTAAGCCCCGAAATCATCTCAAGGTAACCTATCCTAACTATGCAAAGTGTTTTAAGTACATTATAATAATTATTTTGATTGCAGAAAATATTATTATTTAATACGCAGTAGATTAAAAATTGACGAATGCGTCTATGGGGTTGACTGCTGGCTAGATGGGTCACCACACATGAAGGTAGGTTGATCGCCCTGTTGATCTAGGGCGATTAACCCCGGGTAGGTTGATCGCCCAGTTGATCTAGGGCGATCAACCCGGACGGGTTGATCGCTCTAGATTACCAAGTATTTTAGCTTTGCCAAATACTTGATAATCTAGCATGGAATCTAAGCATTTGGCAGTCATGCCCGAAGCTTCGCCAGACGCCCGCTGACAATTTCATTGCACGGTGCAGTCACAATTAACAACATGCGAAACTGTACCATAATATATTAAAAAAAAGGTTGTATAGATAGGTTAGGTGTTTAGGTTTTGATAACAACTATTTGCAGTTGATGAATTGCAGTTAGATTGCTACGAATCAAATATAGAAATTGACCGAAATACAGCGAGAACAATTCACACATCTGATGTGCCAAGTCGTTAAAATGTTTTACATTTATAAACTTTGAATGACGAGGGTGGATTAGAGTACATTTAGCCAATGTTTACCAAGATTGATTGAATTATTTCATTTAAAGTTCGAGGAGGAAGCGTTTAGTGAAGTGAAACTTAGTTAGATCACCACCTTGCTTCGAATAGGTTAACGAGCAGTTTCATTTGAGACTCGCATTGAAGATTGGGTAAACCCTCCACTTGGGCGAGTCCGGTCAGTAAACTGCTTGATATGGTTCAGTGAGGACGCGTCGTCGTGAGAGGGAAAGAAAATACTTTCGGTGTAAAAACTAAAAACACGAGAATTAAAAACATGTACTCGGTGGCAGAGAGTTAGAGGAACTGGAAGTGTTTAATGTTGACAATAGTTGGAGAGTTATAAACAGTTTTTCACAGGAATATTTTGTTGGTGATGCAGATATCGTGGGCGGTTGGATTGTTCGTTCCTTGTCCTACGTGTTTTAACAGTGTGTTAAGCGCGGGTAGTTGAATTGTTCGTACCTTGACTTGTGTGTTTTAACTGTGCATTAAGTGAAGAATAACTACCAAAAAGTGTGTGGATATTGGGAAACAGGCTCGCTACGGGAACGACAAGTGTTATAAGACTTCAGAATAGACAGTGCTAAAAGTGCTACATACACACACACACACACACACCCGTCAAATACCCACAGAGCGTCGGCAAGTTGCAGGATCAATAAAAACCAAAAAGTGTGCGTGGATATTGAGAAACAGGCTCACTACGGGACGACAAGTGTCCGTTCCTATAAGACCTCAATATAGACAGTGCTAAAAGTGCTACACCTACACACACACACACACACCCGTCAAATACCCACAGAACCGTCGGAAAGTTGCAGGACCACTTCAACCAAAAAGTGTGCGTGGATATTGGGAAACAGGCTCACTATGGGACGACAAGTGTCCGCTCCTATAAGACCTCAATATAGACAAGTGCTAAAAGTGCTACACCTACACACACCCGTCAAATACCCACAGAGCGTCGGCAAGTTGCAGGATCACTACAACACATCCTGCAACACTTGACACCCATGGATGTGGTGTTATTGTACTTGACAAAGTGTTACCTCGTGACAGTTCAGTGTTAAGACATAGTTCTATACTTAGGAAAAATACATAATTTTCGACAGTGCCAATTCTCCTTCGACCGTTTCTCGTCTCTTGGCTCAGTCTGGCCTCACTGGCCGAGGATCCCTTGTGGCGACATCCTTCAGGTCATGGTAAGTAATAACTCGAGTCTTAAGTAACACTTTCATCTCCGCTGAGCCTGTGTGTGTGTTGTTAACTAATCGTGTTGATAATTCGTGTAATTATGCTTGCAGGGGGTTGAGCTCCGGCTCTCTGGTCCCACTCTTCTCTGCCAATAAACTGGTGGATAATTCTGAGCTCATTGGGCTCTATTGTATTATACATTTGATACTGTATGTATTTATGTATTATGTATACTTTGATACTCTGGCTCACCCCCCCCCCTTCCTCCTCTCGCTCACCACCCCCCCTTCCTCCTCTCGCTCACCCCCCTCCCCTTCCTCCTCTCACTCACCCCCCCCCCTTCCTCCTCTCGCTCACCCCCCCCCCTTCCTCCTCTCGCTCACCCCCCCCCTTCCTCCTCTCGCTCACCCCCCCCCTTCCTCCTCTCGCTCACCCCCCCCCCTTCCTCCTCTCGCTCACCCCCCCTTCCTCCTCTCGCTCACCCCCCCCCTTCCTCCTCTCGCTCACCCCCCCCCTTCCTCCTCTCGCTCACCCCCCCCCTTCCTCCTCTCGCTCACCCCCCCCCTTCCTCCTCTCGCTCACCCCTCCTTCCTCCTCTCGCTCACCCCTCCTTCCTCCTCTCGCTCACCCCCCCATTCCTCCTCTCGCTCACCCCCCCCCTTCCTCCTCTCGCTCACCCCCCCCCTTCCTCCTCTCGCTCACCCCCCCCCCTTCCTCCTCTCGCTCACCCCCCCCTTTCTCTCGCTGACCCTCCCCCCCCTCTCGCTGACCCTCCCCCCCTCTCGCTGACCCTCCCCCCCCTCTCGCTGACCCTCCCCCCCCTCTCGCTGACCCTTCCCCCCTCTCGCTGACCCTCCCCCCCTCTCGCTGACCCTCCCCCCCTCTCGCTGACCCTCCCCCCCCCTCTCGCTGACCCTCCCCCCCCCTCTCGCTGACCCCCCCCCTCTCGCTGACCCTCCCCCCCTCTCGCTGACCCTCCCCCCCTCTCGCTGACCCTCCCCCCCCTCTCGCTGACCCTCCCCCCCTCTCGCTGACCCCCCCCTCTCGCTGACCCCCCCCCTCTCGCTGACCCCCCCCCTCTCGCTGACCCCCCCCTCTCGCTGACCCCCCCCCTCTCGCTGACCCCCCCCCCCTCTCGCTGACCCCCCCCCCTCTCGCTGACCCCCCCCCCTCTCGCTGACCCCCCCCCTCTCGATGACCCCCCCCCCTCTCGCTGACCCCCCCCCTCTCGCTGACCCCCCCCCCTCTCGCTGACCCCCCCCCCCCCTCTCGCTGACCCCCCCCCCTCTCGCTGACCCCCCCCCCTCTCGCTGACCCCCCCCCCTCTCGCTGACCCCCCCCCCCTCTCGCTGACCCCCCCCCCCTCTCGCTGACCCCCCCCCCTCTCGCTGACCCCCCCCCTCTCGCTGACCCTCCCCCCCCCTCTCGCTGACCCCCCCCCTCTCGCTGACCCCCCCCCTCTCGCTGACCCCCCCCCTCTCGCTGACCCTCCCCCCCTCTCGCTGACCCTCCCCCCCCCTCTCGCTGACCCTCCCCCCCCTCTCGCTGACCCCCCCCCCCTCTCGCTGACCCTCCCCCCCCCTCTCGCTGACCCCCCCCCCTCTCGCTGACCTCCCCCCCCCTCTCGCTGACCCTCCCCCCCCTCTCGCTGACCCTCCCCCCCTCTCGCTGACCCTCCCCCCCTCTCGCTGACCCTCCCCCCCTTCTCGCTGACCCCCCCCCTCTCGCTGACCCTCCCCCCTTCTCGCTGACCCTCCCCCCTTCTCGCTGACCCCCCCTCTCTCGCTGACCCCCCCCTCTCTCGCTGACCCCCCCCCTCTCGCTGACCCCCCCCTCTCGCTGACCCCCCCTCTCGCTGACCCCCCCCTCTCGCTGACCCCCCCCTCTCGCTGACCCCCCCCCTCTCGCTGACCCCCCCCCTCTCGCTGACCCCCCCCCTCTCGCTGACCCCCCCCCCTCTCGCTGACCCCCCCCTCTCGCTGACCCCCCCCCCTCTCGCTGACCCCCCCCTCTCGCTGACCCCCCCCCTCTCGCTGACCCCCCCCCCTCTCGCTGACCCCCCCCTCTCGCTGACCCCCCCCTCTCGCTGACCCCCCCCCCCGCTGACCCCCCCCCCTGACCCCCCCCCTCTCGCTGACCCCCCCACTCTCGCTGACCCCCCCCCTCTCGCTGACCCCCCCCCTCTCGCTGACCCCCCCCCTCTCGCTGACCCCCCTTCCTCTCGCTGACCCCCCCCCTCTCGCTGACCCCCCCCCCCCTCTCGCTGACCCTCCCCCCCCTCTCGCTGACCCTCCCCCCCCTCTCGCTGACCCTCCCCCCCCTCTCGCTGACCCTCCCCCCCTCTCGCTGACCCTCCCCCCCCTCTCGCTGACCCTCCCCCCCCTCTCGCTGACCCTCCCCCCCTCTCGCTGACCCTCCCCCCCCTCTCGCTGACCCTCCCCCCTCTCGCTGACCCCCCCCCCGCTGACCCCCCCCTGACCCCCCCCCCTCTCGCTGACCCCCCCTCTCGCTGACCCCCCTTCCTCTCGCTGACCCCCCCCCCTCTCGCTGACCCCCCCCCTCTCGCTGACCCCCCCCCCTCTCGCTGACCCCCCCCCTCTCGCTGACCCCCCCTCCTCTCGCTGACCCTCCCCCCCTCTCGCTGACCCTCCCCCCCCCTCTCGCTGACCCTCCCCCCCCTCTCGCTGACCCTCCCCCCCCTCTCGCTGACCCTCCCCCCCCCTCTCGCTGACCCTCCCCCCCCCTCTCGCTGACCCTCCCCCCCCTCTCGCTGACCCTCCCCTCCCCTCTCGCTGACCCTCCCCTCCCCTCTCGCTGACCCTCCCCTCCCCTCTCGCTGACCCTCCCCTCCCCTTTCTCGCTGACCCTCCCGCCCCCTCTCGCTGACCCTCCCGCCCCCTCTCGCTGACCCTCCCGCCCCCTCTCGCTGACCCTCCCCTCCCCCTCTCGCTGACCCTCCCCTCCCCCTCTCGCTGACCCTCCCCTCCCCCTCTCGCTGACCCTCCCCCCCCTCTCGCTGACCCTCCCCCCCCCTCTCGCTGACCCTCCCCCCCCCCCTCTCGCTGACCCTCCCCCCCCCCCTCTCGCTGACCCTCCCCCCCCCCTCTCGCTGACCCTCCCCCCCTCTCTCGCTGACACTCCCCCCCCCCTTCTCGCTGACCCTCCCCCCCCTCTCGCTGACCCTCCCCCCCCCCTCGCTGACCCTCCCCCCCCCTCTCGCTGACCTCTCCCCCCCCCTCTCGCTGACCTCTCCCCCCCCCCCTCTCGCTGACCCTCCACCCCCTCTCTCCCTCTCTCTCACCCCCCCTTTCCTCCTCCTTTCATACCAACACTTCTACAGAAAAAGGAAGTAATTCCCTCTCATATAACTCTTATTAACATAACTCTTAAGATATTCCCGGAGTCATTAAGGTACGAGAACATATATACATGTTCTTTTCAGGTAAAAATAATATTATGTAATAGTTTAACTGTTTGTAAATGAGGATTACTGGGAGTGGGTTGGCTGCCCTGACACAAATGGCCAGCAGC
This sequence comes from Procambarus clarkii, assembly GCF_040958095.1. Taxonomy (NCBI): domain Eukaryota; kingdom Metazoa; phylum Arthropoda; class Malacostraca; order Decapoda; family Cambaridae; genus Procambarus; species Procambarus clarkii. The sequence continues at coordinate 7,924,816 of NC_091228.1, forward strand.
AGACCTGCGACGCGCTCCTTAACAAGGCAATTAGGTAGTTTAGGTCTTCGACTTGAAGTTTCGCCACCACCCTCCCCGTTCGCCCCATTCCACCCCCTCCCACCCCTTCTCCCTCGCCCACCCCCCTTCCCCCTCGCCCACCCCCCCGTCCCCCTCGCCCACCCCCCTTCCCCCTCGCCCACCCCCCTTCCCCCTCGCCCACCCCCCTTCCCCCTCGCCCACCCCCCTTCCCCCTCGCCCACCCCCCTTCCCCCTCGCCCACCCCCCTTCCCCCTCGCCCACCCCCCTTCCCCCTCGCCCACCCCCCTTCCCCCTCGCCCACCCCCCTTCCCCCTCGCCCACCCCCCTTCCCCCTCGCCCACCCCCCTTCTCCCTCGCCCACCCCCCTTCTCCCTCGCCCACCCCTCTTCTCCCTCGCCCACCCCCCTTCTCCCTCGCCCACCCCCCTTCTCCCTCGCCCACCCCTCTTCTCCCTCGCCCACCCCTCTTCTCCCTCGCCCACTCCCCTTCTCCCTCGCCCACCCCCCTTCTCCCTCGCCCACCCCCCTTCTCCCTCACCCACCCCCTTCCTCCCTCTCCCACCCCCTTCCTCCCTCTCCCACCCCTCCTACCCCTCTCCCTCTCCCACCCCCTTCCTCCCTCTCCCACCCCCTTCCTCCCTCTCCCACCCCTCCTACCCCTCTCCCTCCCCTCCTACCCCTCTCCCTCCCCTCCTACCCCTCTCCCTCCCCTCCTACCCCTCTCCCTCTCCCACCCCTCCTACCCCTCTCCCCCTCCCACCCCTCACTCCCTTCCCCCCTCACCCCCTTTTCCTCCTTACCCCCTCCCCTTCCCTCCTCCCCCTCCCCTTCCCTCCTCCCCTCCAATGCCATCCTCCCTTCCCATATGCCACCCTCCCATCCCCTACCCCTCCTCCTCTCCCCCCCCTCCTCTCCCTCACCCCCCTCCTCTCCCTCACCCCCCCTCCTCTCCCTCACCCCCCCTCCTCTCCCTCACCCCCCCCCTCCCCTCCCTCACCCCCCCTCCCCTCCCTCCTCGAAGCAACACCAGCTCACGACTGGCCAGCAGCAGACCTGCGACACGTTAACAAGGCAATTAGGTAGTTTGACATAAAAATAAATATAATCATTTAAATTATGTTGTGTTGTTCAGAACAACAGTTCTTGTGTTCTGTTATTTCTCCATGTTCTTAATCTTAGCTTTGCTTCCTTACATTCTTGATTTATTTTTTATTTTCTATTAAATTTTGTTAAAAATTTATATAAATTTATGAAAATTTTTATTTTTATTTTTTATTTTAAATTTCTGAAAATTTTTATTTTTATTTTTTATTTTAAATTTATGAAAATTTTTATTTTTATTTTTTATTTTAAATTTATGAAAATTTTTATTTTTATTTTTTATTTTAAATTATGAAAAATTTTATTTATATTTTTTATTTTAAATTTATGAAAATTTTTATTTTTATTTTTTATTTTAAATTTATGAAAATTTTTATTTTTATTTTTTATTTTAAATTTATGAAAATGTTTATTTTTATTTTATTTTAAATTTATGAAAAATTTTATTTTTATTTTTTATTTTAAATTTCTGAAAATTTTTATTTATATTTTTTATTTTAAATTTATGAAAATTTTTATTTTTATTTTTTATTTTAAATTTATGAAAATTTTTATTTTTATTTTTTATTTTAAATTTATGAAAATTTTTATTTTTATTTTTATTTTAAATTTATGAAAATTTTTATTTTTATTTTTTATTTTAAATTTTTATTTTAAAATTTATGAATTTTCATAAATTTTTTATAAATTTATTTTCTGCTTCTATTTTTTGCCTTGTGTGTACTCACCTAGTTGTGCTTGCGGGGGTTGAGCTCTGCTCTTTCGGCCCGCCTTTCAACTGTCAATCAGTCCACTATTACTAACTACTATCTTTTCTCTCTGTTCCCCCCCCCCCCTGCTTCCTGGGAGGGGGGGAGTTGTTAGTAGCAGTTGATGGATTGACAGTTGAGAGGCGGGCCGAAAGAGCAGAGCTCAATCCCCGCAAACACAACTAGATGAATACACCCCCAGGAAGCAGCCCGTAACAGCTGTCTAACTCCCAGGTACCTATTTCCTGCTAGGTAACAGAGACATCAGGGTGAAAGAAACTCTGCCCATTTGTTTTCCGCTATCGCCAGGGATCGAATCCAGACCCTAAGATTGAGTCCCCAACCGCTGTCCACTCAGTCACAGGCCCCCCTCAGTGTGTGTGTGTGTGTGTGTGTGTGTGTGTGTGTGTGTGTGTGTGTGTGTGTGTGTGTGTGTGTGTGTGTGTGTGTGTGTGTGTGTGTGATTTTTGATGAAATTAATATTTGTGTTAAGAAAACTGTAAAAACATTCATTAAAACGTGTGAACAACTTGTATATTTTTTGTTTCATTACAGGTAAGTGAACTTTAACAACTCCTCGTGGGACAAAAATCTTCGAAATTTCAGGTATGTTTTTATTTTTGTTGTTTTTATTTTGCGTTTATTTCGCGTTTTATTTTGCGTTAATTTTTCGGCACCAAAAACCATTTTTTCGCCGGGTTTTGGAAACGCTACAATAAGGAGGTACAAATAAGGATATGGGAGCTGGCCGGCCGAGCGGACAGCACGCTAGACACGTGATCCTGTGGTCCCGGGTTCGATCCCAGGCGCCGGCGAGAAACGATGGGCAGAGTTTCTGTAACCTCTATGCCCCTGTTACCTAGCAGTAAATAGGTATCTGGGAGTTAGTCAGCTGTCACGGGCTGCTTCCTAAGGTTGGAGGCCTGGTCGAGGACCGGGCCGGGAGAGGTTATCTTGAGGTTATCTTAAGATGATTTCGGGGCTTTAGTGTCCCCGCTGCCCGGTCCTCAACCAGGCCTCCATCCCCAGGAAGCAACCCGTGACAGCTGACTAACACCCAGGTACCTTTTTTACTGCTAGGTAACAGGGACACAGGGTGAAAGAAACTCTGCCCCATTGTTTCTCGCCGGCGCCTGGGATCGATCCCAGGACCACAGGATCACAAGTCCAGCGTGCTGTCCGCTCGGCCGACCGGCTCCCTAACACTAAAATGCTCGGGAACACTAAAGCCTCGAAATCAACTCAAGATAATCTCAAGATAATCGAAATTTAGAAATATCGTCAATGTACTTGTTGATTATTTAGATTACCTACTAGTTGATCCTCTGAATCATGTTAGTCAACATGTAAGCGCGTGAAGAAGTGAGAGGAAATTTGCGTCGGTATAAAAAATAATTTAAGAAATTGTGGGTTACTTGGGATGGGTAAAACCAGGGTGGACCTGAGTGTGGGATCCCTGAAATGTTTACCTACGCCATCCCTAGAATGAGAGTCGCTGCCGGCGCCATTCTAGCAAGGGAAGGGAGTTATCAGGGCGGGAAACCGCCAGCAATTCTAACAAGGGAAGGGAATTATCAGGGCGGGAAAGCGCCAGCCCTTCTAGCAAGGGAAGGGAATTATCAGGGTGGGAAAGCGCCAGCAATTCTAGCAAGGGAAGGGAATTATCAGGGAGGGAAAGCGCCAGCAATTCTAGCAAGGGAAGGGAATTATCAGGGCGGAAAAGCTCCAGCAATTCTAGCAAGCCGTACACGGCTTTGTTCCCCGGATACCGTAAGATTCTGAGCACCCATGAGCTCAAATCATCGTGATTTTGTGAGGAAGAGCGCGTCAATACTCCAAGACCCTGAGAATATAATTTTTGGTACGAAACAATACCGATTTTATCTACAGTTGATGGACAAACAACATTGTTGACTAGTGGCTGTCCAGCTGTCTGGTATTCTGCACAACCCAGCACGCAGGCGAGCCAAACTGTCGTACCGCACTCGTCGCAAATGACCCATACCCTTCAAGCATCGCCACAAGAGTGAACCTTATAAGATGTACTGAGCCTAAAAGGAAAACGTAGACCAAACACTTCAATTCGGTGTAAGGTATCCTTGATTCCATCTGCAGGAATCATTTTACGATCTCCGTTGGAGGGGAATGAATTTCTCCAGGCCTAGTTGTGTCTCAGGCATTAGGTAGGGCAGTGAATCGGGAAGATTGGCCAGGAAGAGTTACTCGATGATGGTGGTGCATCTGTGGAAAAGTGCTGCTAGCGAGCTGCTAGAGACTTCTTCCAGGGTGTTAGCTACCACTGTATGTGATTGAGACCCCTGTCAGCGTGTGGCTGAAACCCTCTGCCAGTGTGTTTCTGGAGAGTGGAAGTGGGGTGTTGACCCATCGTGAAAATACGGTGTGTGTGGACTGGTTCATATTGAAGGTGAACTAACCGGTGTTTGCCATTAGTTGTGGACGACTTGTACCTGGAAAGTGGATTCACCGGGCTTGATGAACACTGCTCATGTACTGCTGATGGTTATCGCAAGTTCTTCCTGCTCCATGGGGAAAGAAAACGGGGTCTCATCACTTTTGTAAATAACAACATTCCCGCACAGATTATTGATGACCTGCACATGGGGGATGAGTTTGAATCACTGGGAGTAACCCTTTACTTAAACAATAATGCCCTACATATAATCAACCTGTATGTGCCACAGAGTAAACTTGACCTTGAGACACTGCCTGAATTTGTTAATGAAGAACCTACCCTTCTGGTTGGTGACCTGAATGCCAGACTCCCACACTTTGGTGCCAACTGTCATCAGCCCAATGTCAATGGACAGAAACTGTCACTCTTTGTCAGGGGAAGTGAAAACCTTAGAGTCCTGGGTAATGAACAGCCAACTCACCTCAGAGGAGGACGACTAGACTATGCTCTCCTGCTGAATGCACAGGACACGGATGCCAGTACACACATTGTGCACAGTTAATGTAGTGACCACTGGGCACTAATTACCACCGTCGACATGAGCAAGAGAAGGAAAGAGACAAATAAAAGAAAAAGGTTATCACTCGGACCAGATATGAGGCCGCACTTCATAAACAGGACGAGTGACTGGTTCACGGAATACCAAATCCCAGAAGACATTGACACATTTGTTGATGACCTTAATCATCAAATTGAGAGCTGTCTAAGAGTTCCGCGCCGTACGCCTGGGCGAAGTAACCATCAGAGGAAGAAAATAAAATGGTATGAGAATGATTACATAAAGATGCTTAACGCAAATGTACGAGACATGAGTAGAGAGTACCGGAGACATCCCACTGAAAGTAACCAAGAGTTGTTTAAAACTGTGTGTCAAGTAGCCAGGGAAGAGAAGATTAAAGAGCGGAAAGACAATGGCTTGAGTTCACTAGCTCTATTGGACGGGAAACATCTGCAAGACAAGTGTGGGCAAAAATTCAGATAGCTAAGGGAGGCAGAGCCCGGCCTGCGGCTCACAAAGACCCCAAGGGTAAGGCTGAGGAACTAATTCACAAGTGGAGTGATGCAGCATCCTCCTCCTCCCTCCCTGCAGAAATCAGCAGGGAACAGCTCCTGCGACATGATGACAGAAGAATTAGGATAACAAGAGCACTGTCTAGTGATGACGAATATGGGGAACCAATCACAGCCCAAGAAGTAAGGGGCGCTATGAAAAAGGGTAAAAGTACAGCACCTGGTGAAGATGGCGTCACCTACGACATACTCAATGCACTGTGTGAAGTGTCTGGGAATCGACTACTCCACCTGTTTAACAAGTCATTCCTAAGTGGAGTGTTGCCCACACAATGGAAACACGCAATAATTATTCCCATACCGAAGCCTAATGACCCTGGTAATTACAGACCTATCAGTCTCGTGTCATGCACTTGCAAGATGCTTGAAAGGATCATCCTAAACCGACTGTTGCACAAAATAGGCAGGTTAGGGGAGGGGGTCAATGGATTTGTTAAAAGACGGAGCACAGCAAATTGTATAGTTAATTACTTGGCTAATGACACGGCTAGGTACTCTGTATTTGTTGACATCAAAGGAGCCTTTGACAAAGCACAGGGGATTGCGATCCTGGACGAGCTTGCATGCATGGGTGTCAAGGGGAGACTCATGAAATGGATTGAAGACTACCTCACAGGAAGGAAAGCCAAGGTTTGCTTCAATGGAGCAGTCTCCAGAACAATGAATATGGAACTCGGGACCCCCCAAGGCGGAGTCTTAAGCCCTACACTATTCAATGTACTTATGAATGCCATTGTAAATATTGATTTTCCGGAAGGAACACAACAAGTGGGATATGCAGATGATGTCCTAATACAAGCTCCCACCTTGGGAAAAATTGAACAGTCCATTGAACTCCTTGGAAGGAAATGTATTGAGCTCGGTTTCACTCTCTCCACAAACAAGACGAAGGCATACTCCCATCACAAGCGGAGAGCAAATGAAGAACTGCAAATTAATGGTGTAACACTTGAATGGGTTGACCACTATCGGTACCTTGGCGTCACTGTCGGCTCTAACAAGGGAAAGAAAGAGGAGCTCAACCAACTCATAGGAACATGCAAAAGTCGACTCAGGGCACTGAAAGCCATGACCTGGAATGGACATGGAGCCTCTATTGCCGTGCTTAAAATGATGTACACAGCCTATGTGCGCTCCGTCATAGACTATGCCGCACCAGTTCTGTGCACCTACTCCCTAAGCGATATAAAAAGGCTTGAAAGCATTCAAAATGAAGCCATGACAATCATTCTTGGAGTTCCAAGGACTGCCAAAACGTCTAATCTACGAGAGGAGTTGTCCCTTCCCAGTGTTAAAAGCAGAATTCAGGAGCTGAATGCTAAGCTTGCAATTAGGATAGCCAGATATCCCCATTGCAATGATATTGCTAAGAAAGAATTGAGCTCTGTGCTACTTTCAGGGGGAAACAGGAGAAGCAAAAAATGGCATCACAGATCAGTCTGCTACCTCGAAGAACTTCACCTGCTTGAGCAAGCCCGTGAGCTCCTGCCTGTAGAGAGGTTACGTCCCTGGGAGGATGACTCATGCAAGATTATCATCAATGAAATGGCAACGAAAAAAATCCAACATGATACCACAAGAAATGAGGCACAAGTATCTCGAGGAAATTTATAAAGAAGCCGGAGATGAGCTAGATCAAATCTACACTGACGGGTCATCTAATCCTGTCAATGGCAGGGCTGGTGCAGCATACACGGTAATCAAGGATAATACTTTCCAACGCAGAAATGAAGAAAAAGCGCGTATTGAGAACTATGCCTCTTCAACGCAAGCAGAGTTAACTGCCATTGTTATGGCGTTAAGGTTTCTTGAACGGAACACTAATGGTGCAGTGATTTGCACCGATTCAAAAGCAGCACTGCAAAGCCCTAAGTAAAAATCGGGCAGAAAATCTTGCAATAGTCGCTGAAATTAAGAGAGCTGTGAGAGTACTTACCAATCAGGGAAGAGTCATCAAGTTTCTGTGGCTCCCCACCCATGTTGGGGATCCCCTCCCATGTTGGAATATGTGGGAATGAACGAGCAGATGTGCTGGCTGCTGAAGGCCCTGAAGGAGACCATATTGAATACTTCATACCCAAGACTCTACTACAAATTAGAGGTATTGTCAGGCAACATCACCGTGACAAGGTAACTGAGGAAAGGAGGATAGAAGCACAAACTAGTGAATCTATACGATGGTACAACATGGTTGCAGCTGGCAATCCCAATCGTTATGGCCGATGAGGAGGAGGACGAGGGAGGGAATCAGTAATAGCAAGAATCCATCTTGGATAATAATATCCTTGGAGATATGGAATGGAAACAACAGTTGATCGGCGAAGTTGCAGAATCTGTGGTGAGAGTGACGGACACCGCCTTGACCACTATTTACGTGAATGTGAACACTTGAGAGATATCAGAAGTATGTGTAGAATAATAAACCCCACATTGTTTGAGTTAGGAAAACACTATTTGTCAAATATTGATGCTGTTCTTAAAAGATTTCCCCCTTTTGCACCCGCAAGATAACGTAAGCTTTTAAGGGTTGATAGATGTTGTTATTCTTGTTTGAGGAGCTGTTCACTTGAGACAGTTAAGCAAGTCCCAGCTGTGTCTGAGTACAAGTGATAGGATGAACAACCCAGCGGGTTTTCTTCCTATTGGGGAGTGTTGTACATGCTGCTATGGCGGTGTGTCCACTCACAAGATGAGTGGCGCTGCCCAATAAACTCGCCCCTCGGGGCAAAATTTAAATTTAAAATTTGCTGATGTATTGTGTCCTGAGTGAAAGCGACACTTTGAAAATACGTGTAGTAATACTTTAATACAATATATATAGTGGTGAAGGTGTAATAGTGTGTTGTTTATCCGCCTCTTTATTCTTTGCACTAATACCTGACACAGCCAGTTCTTGAAAGCATACCACCGACTTCGGGTTGGATATAGAAGAGGAGGTTATAACAGCAAGGACCCGGTTACTGGCCCAAAGCGACTGTAAGTGTGTCAGACAATGCTTCCCTGTCCACAACCCAGCCACAGGACAACAGTATGAGACAGGAGAGGACACCACCAGTCTCACACCAGACATCTTCACACTCTGCACATCTTCCAAAATTCAAGATAATGCAGACAGACCACTTTCCTACAGCGTTTTGAGTAGTAACGGCAATGGAAAAGGAACAACCAGAGCTCATACTTTCCATTACAGTCAACCGAAAAGGAGAAATTATAATGACACCACGAGACCAACAGACTGCAAATAACATAGTAAATGTCCTGCAAGGGAAACCTGTATGCTTGGAAAACTTGGATCCTTCAGAAAGATGCACACGAGTCTTGCTTTTGGGATACCCAATCGACTTTCCCCTGGATCCAGTACTAGAACACAAGCAAATCCTGACTGCGGAACGATGCCGCACAAAAGTAGACAAGGCAGCGACACGTCAGGTTCTGGTGACCGTCGTGGGACATGTGCCAGAAACATTAAATCTTGGAAATTGGGGAATATGCCGACAGAGACCATACATCCTGGAACCCCTGCGCTGCTTCAGGTGTCAGAAATACGGCCACCATCAATCACGCTGCACCGGACAGGAGAGATGCGGAGTGTGCAGCCTGAGACACCCAACCAAAGACTGTATAGCCAAGCACAAGGCAAGCCAGACCACAACAGCCAAATGTCCAAATTGTGGAGGCAAACATCAGGCCTGGAGCACACCCTGCTTTACACATAAAGAAAAGGTGCAGACAGCTCAGGCCAGGATAACCACACTGACCAGCACTACATACACCAACACCAGCATCTGGAACACTCGTGCACAGCCACAGCAGAGACCCACTCTCACAGAGCAAAATTTCCCGAATCTATCAGAAAATTAACAAAAATGCTACAGAAATACAACACAAGCAAAAAAGCAAAAAGCAATTACTTACGGAATCAACACAACAAATTTACAGTTTTACCGAGTTCCAGCTGAAAAACATCGTGAAGATCATGTCAGAGACCATTATCAATTGCTTACAGATGACGCAGAACGCCTCACAACAACAGACTCGAGAAATCACTTGTGTAGTAATGGACAAGATCGCGCAACAGACCACAGTTACACAAGAAATAGTCTGAGACAAGACGGAGCACAAGAGGACAAACAACGCGACATAGACATTCAGACTACCAACAACAGTCGGGTAGTCAAGACACCAGACCATCAACATTCACAAAAGCAACTTCAAGAAGCAGTGACCACTCAAGATCAACAGAATCTTACAACACAAGAGACAGACAACGGCCAATGCTGTCTGATATGCAACAACGCCAACAAAGAACTATTGGACAGCAAAGATGCACAGGTTCCAACAACACAGGAGGCGGGCATGAACAATCAGTGCAACCTAACATGCTGCAACTTCAAGGAAATACTGGATGGCAAAGATGCACAGGTTCCGACAACACAGGAGGCGGGCATGAACAATCAGTGCAACCTAACATGCTGCAACTTCAAGGAAATACTGGGTGGCAAAGATGCACAGGTTCCGACAAGACAAGAAACGGCCACGAGCAATCAATGCAGTCCAATGTGCAGGAATAGCAACAGCAAAGTGATATGCAGGCGATGAGTCACAATAACGTGGCTGAAGTATGTTGACCACAGTCGACTTGAGAATGGTCCAGGACGGACCGAAACGTCGTCGTCCCTTCACTTTCTAGTGTGTGGTCTGGTCAGGAAAGTGATAGACCACAGTTATGCACAGATTTCAACAATGCAGAGGATGACCATTAGCAATCAGTGCAGTCCGATTTGCAGCGACACGACTTTCGAGGTGTAGAATATAGACGTAGATTCCGAAGAGGAGTTCTACTAGAACAGTCAACACCGACCGAAACTATCGTCTGGCCATTACGAATACTGCAGTGGAACTTACAAGGTCTTGGAAATAAAAACCACACCCTTCAGGAAGCTGCAATCAGTATGAAAGCAGATATAATCGTTTTGGAAGAAACTCTTTCCCCAGTCACGAAGTCCTTCAGATTAGCTGGATATCAGCACTGTGTATGATATCTTCCCCTTATGAACAGGGGAGACAAAGAGTGTTAATGATCTTAAGACTAGATTTAGTTAAGACTAGTTTAGTTAAGCTAGTTAAGACTAGATTTCACTAGATTTCATTCGGCTTGTACAGGAGTGAGTAACACTACGGCACTGAGAGCTGGCCACTTGCTCTGGGTGTGTAAAAATGACCTGCCAGCTTGGAATATCCTAAAAAAACCTTCTAGATAACATGACGCATGATCGGAAAACATCATTCATTGGAAGCCTACCAGCCACCCAGGAGGAGTGGAAAAGGAACAACAACAATTCTAATATACAAGGGGCGGAGGCTATAGTCAGGGATGAAACTGAGGCTGAAACTCAGGAAGTTGTAAACTCTGACTCAGTAGGCCAGGATGTAGATGACAGTAAACTAGAAAGTGTACCAGACAGCACTGACAGCTCGATAGGTACAGACACTACGATGGTTCCCGATACAGCAATTCAGAACAGAAGGACAGACTTATGCAAATTTTATGCAAAGGGCATATGCAGACATAGATATGCTGGTAATAAGAAAGGATTAGAATGCAGTTACCAACATCCCAAAAAGTGTTTAAATATGCTTAGGAAAGGCGAGTGTCGATTTGGATCAATATGTAGGTTTTTCCATCCTGACATGTGCCAAACCTCACTGGAGGACAGAAAATGCTATGACCTCAGCTGCCCACACTTTCACGTGAAAGGCACGGAACGCTACATAAAGAGTGGCAAGCAGGATAATGAATTTGGGGGAAACTCTATACATTTTTTATACAAGACCGACAGAGAATTCAAAAGGAGCAGCATGGAGAGTGTATGGAACTGGATGCCAGATCCACTGGCATTCCAGAATTACAGATACAATTACACACCGAAAGGGAACTACAACTACGACAGACAACTGCCCTACAACAATCAGTACTGGTCAGAACAAACTCATTATGTCCACGCATAATGGGCTTGCCGAAAAAGTCTCCCATTCAAACTATCACTAATAGACTAACCTCATTCATCTTTGCCAACATACAAGCACTGAAAACAAGAACAAACAACAAAGTACAGTTCATAAATGGCCTCCTCACAGAGTCAAATGCAGTATTTGGAGCTTTCTCAGAAACCCATGCAGGGGAATTGTTGGACAGTGAGATCTGGATTCCAGGATATAACCTATACAGGTGTGATAGGAAAATTAGGTCACATGGAGGAGTGGGTCTGTATATTAGGGAAGACCTTGTATGCTCGGAGCTCCTAAACGTTACAAATGAGGTGGTAGAGGTACTGGGATTAAAAATAGAGAAAATAAATTTAGTGATTATTCTAATATACAAACCGCCAGATACAACGGCTGAGGAATTCACAGAACAGATAAACAAAATAGAGAATAGCCTTGATAATTTGGAGAACCCGATACCTGATATTATCTTCCTAGGTGACTTCAACTTGCCTAGTCTCAGGTGGAAAATAGCAAACAATAATATTATACCAGGAAATCTATCAGGACCTAACCAACCACAGATTAGAGAACTACTTAGATTCTGTGACAAATTTTCACTCAATCAGCAGCTATCGGAGCCAACGAGAAATGAAAATATTCTAGATCTAGTCTTTACGAACAATGAAGACATTATCAGAGACATTACGATATCAGATACCACATACTCAGATCACAAGCTCATTGAAGTGCAAACGACCATCAATACTCAGAATAGACCTAAAACGTTGATAAAGCGAGAGGGGCTATTCAGTAAATACAGTTTTAATAATAAAAGGATAGACTGGGAGATAATAAACAGGGAACTTACAAACATTCCATGGGGAACTGTTCTAAGTAATACAAGTCCTACAGAAGGAATAGAAAAACTGACTTCAGAAGCGTATCAAGTCTGTCTGAAACATGTTCCTTTGAGGAAAGCCAGAAAGAGATCTAACGTAGAAAGAGAACGCAGACGACACTATAAACGCAGGAAAAAAATAACGGAACTGCTTATGCAGACACGAATTTCCCGTCAAAGAAGGAATAATTTAAATAGGGAGATTGAAGAAATCGAGCGGAAATTGAAACACTCATATGAAACTGAAGAAAGGCAGTTAGAACAGAAAGCAATTCAGGAAATAAAGAAAAGTCCAAAATATTTCTTCTCATATGCGAAATGAAAAGCAAAAACCACTGCCAGTATTGGACCTATTCGTACAAGTGAAGGTTCATACACGGAGGATGACAAAGAAATTAGTTAAATCCTAAAAAGGCAGCATGAGGACATGTTTAGCACTCCAATAAACAACATGAAAGTGGAAGATCCAGACAATTTCTTTATGCGGGATATTCAAACCCCTGTAAATATAACTGATATAAACACGAGCGCACTGAATTTTGAAAGAGAAATTGAAAACATGCCCATGCACTCGGCCCCAGGTCCAGACTCATAGAATTCAATATTTATAAAGAAATGCAAAGTGCCGGTAGCACAGGCACTCAGTATAGTGTGGAGGAAGAGCTTGGACACGGGGGAGATACCAGATGCACTTAAAGTAGCAGACATAGCCCCTCTACACAAGGGAGGGAGCAAAGCATTGGCAAAGAATTATAGACCAGTTGCACTAACATCGCACATCATAAAAGTATTTGAGAGAGTGATTAGGAGTCAGGTCACCAATTTCATGGAGACCAATGACTTTCACAACCCAGGCCAACATGGATTTCGAGCGGGAAGATCGTGCCTCTCACAGCTACTTGAGCACTACAACAAAGTCACTGAGGCATTAGAAGAAAAACAGAATGCTGATGTGATATACACGGACTTCGCAAAGGCTTTCGATAAATGTGACCATGGCGTGATAGCACACAAAATGAAGTCAATGGGAATAACCGGTAAAGTGGGACGCTGGATACTCAGTTTTCTGTCAAACAGGACTGGGCGAGTAACGGTCAACCATATAAAATCTAGTCCAAGTGCAGTTAAGAGCTCTGTACCTCAGGGTACAGTCCTTGCACCGCTGCTTTTCCTTATTCTCATATCAGATATAGACAAAAATACAAGTCACAGCTTCGTATCATCCTTTGCAGATGACACAAAAATCAGTATGAAAATTTCCTCGGCTGAAGACATTGAAAAACTTCAAGCTGATATTAATAAAGTATTCGACTGGGCATCAGAAAATAACATGATTTTTAACAGTGATAAATTCCAGGTACTCAGGTACGGTAAAAATGAGGACCTTAAACATAATACAGAGTACAAAACACAATCAAATGTACCCATAGTAGGAAAACAGCATGTAAAGGATTTGGGAATAATAATGTCTGACGACCTAACGTTTAAGGAGCATAATCAAGCAAATATTGCGACAGCCAGAAAAATGATGGGATGGATTACGAGAACTTTCAAATCCAGGGATCCCATCACAATGGTTGTACTCTTCAAGTCACTTGTGTTGTCCCGTCTTGAGTACTGCTCAGTACTCACTTCCCCCTTCAGAGCAGGAGAGATTGCTGAAATAGGGGGAATACAGAGAACATATACGGCACGCATAGACGCAAAAAAGCACCTAAATTATTGGGATCGTCTCAAAGCCCTCCAAATGTACTCACTAGAAAGAAGACGAGAGAGATATCAAATAATATACACCTGGAAGATACTGGAGGGCCAAGTACCAAATCTACACAGTAAAATAACAGCGTACTGGAGTGAACGATATGGAAGAAAATGTAGAATAGAACCAGTGAAGAGCAGAGGTGCCATGGGCACAATCAGAGAACACTGTATAAACATCAGAGGTCCGCGGTTGTTCAACGTCCTCCCAGCAAGCATAAGAAATATTGCCGGAACAACCGTGGATATCTTCAAGAGGAAACTAGATTTATTCCTCCAAGGAGTGCCGGACCAACCGGGCTGTGGTGGGTATGTGGGCCTGCGGGGCGCTCCAAGCAACAGCCTGGTGGACCAAACTCTCACAAGTCAAGCCTGGCCTCGGGCCGGGCTTGGGGAGTAGAAGAACTCCCAGAACCCCATCAACCAGGTATCAACCAGGTACCAGATCATCTTCCTATAGAGGGGATAGAGGTCATACTGGCCAACGACTTGGCGTCGGGTTTGGACATGACCATCCCATGGTTAGGGACGATCCGGATGGAGAAGTGGTAAGACCCGTAGTAGCAGCACAAACCGAATCCCAAGTACGGACGAAGTTGAAATCAAATGACTGGTTTAACCCTATATCTACGACACAGGTTGTTGAGAGCACTCCAGCGAACTCACCAGACTCTACTCGCGGACTGAAACATTGGACTAGAGCGACATGGATAATAGAGCCTGAGAAGGAACTTTACATGCAAGCACCCACAGATACCCTAGAATCTGGCGCGATGGCAGGTAACCTGTACTTGCGGAATGATGTGTGGTGTCCACGGGACCGACCAAGGACTCCCCTGATGTAAGAAGTATTATGGACATTGTAGGCTTGTGAAAGTTATTCCTCGTTTAGCCAAGTGGTTCCTAATAGTATTTTGTGATATCCTCATGTTTGCAATGAGAGAGATGACCAAGGACCAGTGGAAGGACACGCAGATGATCTCACATGTAAGCATGGTGGAGTGATATCAGGGACAGGACATTCGCTCCATGATTGTTGTGGACGGAGGAAGGGACCAAGAGATGATAGAGGAACCCGGTTACTGGCCCAAAGTGGCCGTAACAGTGTATGACAATGTACCTCTCTCCACACCCCAGCCACAGGACAAAACTATGAGACAGGAGAAGACACCACCAGTCTCACACCAGACATCGTCACTCTGCACCTCTTCCAAAATTCAAAGATAAGACAGACAGACTACTTTCCTACAGTAGTCTGTCTGTAGTAGGAGTTTGGAGTAGTAACGGCAATGGAAAAGGAACAACCAGCGCTCCTACTTTCCATCACAGTTAACCTGAAAGGAGAAAATATAATGACACCACAAGACCAACAGACTGCAAATAACTTAGTAAAAGTAAAAGTCCTGCAAGGGAAACGTGTATGCTTGGAAAACTTGGATCCTTCAGAAAGATGCTCACGAGTCTTGCATTTGGGATACCCAATCGACTTTCCATTATATCTAGTACTAGAACACAATTAAATTCTGACTGCGTAACGATGCCGCACAAAAGTAGCCAAGGCAGCGACACGTCTTGTTCTGGTGACCGTCATGGGACATGTGCCAGAAACATTAAATCTTGGAAATTGGGGAATATGCCGACAGAAACCATACATCCTGGAACCCCTGCGCTGCTTCAGGTGTCAGAAATACGGCCACCATCAATCACGCTGCACCGGACAAGAGAGATGCGGAGTGTGCAGCCTGAGACATCCAACCAAAGACTGTAAAGCCAAGCACAAGGCAAGCCAGACCACAACAGCCAAATGTCCAAATTGTGGAGGCAAACATCAGGCCTGGAGCACACCCTGCTTTACACATAAAGAAAAGGTGCAGACAGCTCAAGCCAGGATAACCACACAGCCCAGCACTACATACACCAACACCAACGTCTGGAACACTCGTGCACAGCCACAACAGACACACACTCTCACAGAACAAAATTTCCCGAATCTATCAACTCCAAATCAGAAAATTAACAAAAATGCTACAGAAATACAACACAAAAAAAGCAAAAATCACTTACTTACGAAATCAGCATGACAAATTTAGTTTTACCGAGATCCAGTTGAAAGACATGGCAAAGACCATTATCAATTGCTTACAGATGACGCAGAACGCCTGACAGCAACAGACTCGAGAAATCACTTATGTAGTAATGGACAAGATCGCGCAACAGACCACAGTTACACAAGAAATAGTCTGAGGCAAGACGGAGCACAAGAGGACAAACAACGCGACATAGACATTCAGACTACCAACAACAGTCAGGTAGTCAAGACACCAGACCATCAACATTCACAATAGCAACTACAAGAAGCAGTGACCACTCAAGATCAACAGAATCTTAAACACAAGAGACAGACAACAGCCAATGCTGTCTGATATGCAACAACACAGGAGGCGGGCATGAACAATCAGTGCAACCTAACATGCTGCAACTTCAAGGAAATACTGGATGGCAAAGATGCACAGGTTCCAACAACACAGGAGACGGGCACGAACAATCACTGCAGCCTAACATTTGCAACATTAAGGAAATACTGAATGGCAAAGATGCACAGGTTCCGACAAGACAAGAATCGGCCACAAGCAATCAATACAGTCCGATGTGCAGGAATACCAACAGCAAAGTGATAAGCAGGCGATGAGTCACAATAACGTGGCTGAAGTAGGTTGACCACAGTCGACTTGAGAATGGTCCAGGACGGACCGAAACGTCGTCGTCCCTTCACTTTCTAGTGTGTGGTCTGGTCAGGAAAGTGATAGACCACAGTTATGCACAGATTTCAACAATGCAGAGGATGACCATTAGCAATCAGTGCAGTCCGATTTGCAGCGACACGACTTGCGAGGTGTAGAATATAGACGTCGATTCCGAAGAGGAGTTCTACTAGAACAGTCAACACCGACCGAAACTATCATCTGGCCATTACGAATACTGCAGTGGAACTTACAAGGTCTTGGAAATAAAAACCACACCCTTCAGGAAGCTGCAATCAGTATGAAAGCAGATATAATCGTTTTGGAAAAAACTCTTTCCCCAGTCACGAAGTCCTTCAGATTAGCTGGATATCAGCACTGTGTATGATATCTTCCCCTTATGAACAGGGGAGACAAAGAGTGTTAATGATCTTTAGACTAGATTTAGTTAAGACTAGTTTAGTTAAGACTAGTTTAGTTAAGCTAGTTAAGACTAGATTTCACTAGATTTCATTCGGCTTGTACAGGAGTGAGTAACACTACGGCACTGAGAGCTGGCCACTTGCTCTGGGTGTGTAAAAATGACCTGCCAGCTTGGAATATCCTAAAAAAAACTTCTAGATAACATGACGCATGATCGGAAAACATCATTCATTGGAAGCCTACCAGCCACCCAGAAGGAGTGGGAAAGGAACAACAACAATTCTAATATACAAGGGGCGGAGGATATAGTCAGGGATGAAACTGAGGCTGAAACTCAGGAAGTTGTAAACTCTGACTCAGTAGGCCAGGATGTAGATGACAGTAAACTAGAAAGTGTACCAGACAGCACTGACAGCTCGATAGGTACAGACACTACGACGGTTCCCGATACAGCAATTCAGAACAGAAGGACAGACTTATGCAAATTTTATGCAAAGGGCATATGCAGACATAGATATGCTGGTAATAAGAAAGGATTAGAATGCAGTTACCAACATCCCAAAAAGTGTTTAAATATGCTTAGGAAAGGCGAGTGTCGATTTGGATCAATATGTAGGTTTTTCCATCCTGACATGTGCCAAACCTCACTGGAGGACAGAAAATGCTATGACCTCAGCTGCCCACACTTTCACGTGAAAGGTACGGAACGCTACATAAAGAGTGGCAAGCAGGATAATGAATTTGGAGGAAACTCTATAAATTTTTTATACAAGACCGACAGAGAATTCAAAAGGAGCAGCATGGAGAGTGTATGGAACTGGATGCCAGATCCACTGGCATTCCAGAATTACAGATACAATTACACACCGAAAGGGAACTACAACTACGACAGACAACTGCCCTACAACAATCAGTACTGGTCAGAACAAACTCATTATGTCCACGCATAATGGGCTTGCCGAAAAAGTCTCCCATTCAAACTATCACTAATAGACTAACCTCATTCATCTTTGCCAACATACAAGGACTGAAAACAAGAACAAACAACTAAGTACAGTTCATAAATGGCCTCCTCACAGAGTCAAATGCAGTATTTGGAGCTTTCACAGAAACCCATGCAGGGGAATTGTTGGACAGTGAGATCTGGATTCCAGGATATAACCTATACAGGTGTGATAGGAAAATTAGGTCACATGGAGGAGTGGGTCTGTATATTAGGGAAGACCTTGTATGCTCGGAGCTCCTAAACGTTACAAATGAGGTGGTAGAGGTACTGGGATTAAAAATAGAGAAAATAAATTTAGTGATTATTCTAATATACAAACCGCCAGATGCAACGGCTGAGGAATTCACAGAACAGATAAACAAAATAGAGAATAGCCTTGATAATTTGGAGAACCCGATACCTGATATTATCTTCCTAGGTGACTTCAACTTACCTAGTCTCAGGTGGAAAATAGCAAACAATAATATTATACCAGGAAATCTATCAGGACCTAACCAACCACAGATTAGAGAACTACTTAGATTCTGTGACAAATTTTCACTCAATCAGCAGCTATCGGAGCCAACGAGAAATGAAAATATTCTAGATCTAGTCTTTACGAACAATGAAGACATTATCAGAGACATTACGATATCAGATACCACATACTCAGATCACAAGCTCATTGAAGTGCAAACGACCATCAATACTCAGAATAGACCTAAAACGTTGATAAAGCGAGAGGGGCTATTCAGTAAATACAGTTTTAATAATAAAAGGATAGACTGGGAGATAATAAACAGGGAACTTACAAACATTCCATGGGGAACTGTTCTAAGTAATACAAGTCCTACAGAAGGAATAGAAAAACTGACTTCAGAAGCGTATCAAGTCTGTCTGAAACATGTTCCTTTGAGGAAAGCCAGAAAGAGATCTAACGTAGAAAGAGAACGCAGACGACACTATAAACGCAGGAAAAAAATAACGGAACTGCTTATGCAGACACGAATTTCCCGTCAAAGAAGGAATAATTTAAATAGGGAGATTGAAGAAATCGAGCGGAAATTGAAACACTCATATGAAACTGAAGAAAGGCAGTTAGAACAGAAAGCAATTCAGGAAATAAAGAAAAGTCCAAAATATTTCTTCTCATATGCGAAATGAAAAGCAAAAACCACTGCCAGTATTGGACCTACTCGTACAAGTGAAGGTTCATACACGGAGGATGACAAAGAAATTAGTTAAATCCTAAAAAGGCAGCATGAGGACATGTTTAGCACTCCAATAAACAACATGAAAGTGGAAGATCCAGACAATTTCTTTATGCGGGATATTCAAACCCCTGTAAATATAACTGATATAAACACGAGCGCACTAAATTTTGAAAGAGAAATTGAAAACATGCCCATGCACTCGGCCCCAGGTCCAGACTCGTGGAATTCAATATTTATAAAGAAATGAAAAGTGCCGGTAGCACAGGCACTCGGTATAGTGTGGAGGAAGAGCTTGGACACGGGGAGAGATACCAGATGCACTTAAAGTAGCAGACATAGCCCCTCTACACAAGGGAGGGAGCAAAGCATTGGCAAAGAATTATAGACCAGTTGCACTAACATCGCACATCATAAAAGTATTTGAGAGAGTGATTAGGAGTCAGGTCACCAATTTCATGGAGACCAATGACTTTCACAACCCAGGCCAACATGGATTTCGAGCGGGAAGATCGTGCCTCTCACAGCTACTTGAGCACTACAACAAAGTCACTGAGGCATTAGAAGAAAAACAGAATGCCGATGTGATATACACGGACTTCGCAAAGGCTTTCGATAAATGTGACCATGGCGTGATAGCACACAAAATGAAGTCAATGGGAATAACCGGTAAAGTAGGACGCTGGATACTCAGTTTTCTGTCAAACAGGACTCGGCGAGTAACGGTCAACCATATAAAATCTAGTACAAGTGCAGTTAAGAGCTCTGTACCTCAGGGTACAGTCCTTGCACCGCTGCTTTTCCTTATTCTCATATCAGATATAGACAAAAATACAAGTCACA
The DNA here is from genome assembly GCF_040958095.1 of Procambarus clarkii. NCBI lineage: Eukaryota > Metazoa > Arthropoda > Malacostraca > Decapoda > Cambaridae > Procambarus > Procambarus clarkii. The sequence goes on from NC_091228.1 coordinate 7,945,077, forward strand.
GCTTCGTATCATCCTTTGCAGATGACACAAAAATCAGTATGAAAATTTCCTCGGCTGAAGACATTGAAAAACTTCAAGCTGATATTAATAAAGTATTCGACTGGGCATCAGAAAATAACATGATTTTTAACAGTGATAAATTCCAGGTACTCAGGTACGGTAAAAATGAGGACCTTAAACATAATACAGAGTACAAAACACAATCAAATGTACCCATAGTAGGAAAACAGCATGTAAAGGATTTGGGAATAACAATGTCTGACGACCTAACGTTTAAGGAGCATAATCAAGCAAATATTGCGACAGCCAGAAAAATGATGGGATGGATTACGAGAACTTTCAAATCCTGGGATCCCATCACAATGGTTGTACTCTTCAAGTCATTTGTGTTGTCCCGTCTTGAGTACTGCTCAGTACTCACTTCCCCCTTCAGAGCAGGAGAGATTGCTGAAATAGGGGGAATACAGAGAACATATACGGCACGCATAGACGCAAAAAAGCACCTAAATTATTGGGATCGTCTCAAAGCCCTCCAAATGTACTCACTAGAAAGAAGACGAGAGAGATATCAAATAATATACACCTGGAAGATACTGGAGGGCCAAGTACCAAATCTACACAGTAAAATAACAGCGTACTGGAGTGAACGATATGGAAGAAAATGTAGAATAGAACCAGTGAAGAGCAGAGGTGCCATGGGCACAATCAGAGAACACTGTATAAACATCAGAGGTCCGCGGTTGTTCAACGTCCTCCCAGCAAGCATAAGAAATATTGCCGGAACAACCGTGGATATCTTCAAGAGGAAACTAGATTTATTCCTCCAAGGAGTGCCGGACCAACCGGGCTGTGGTGGGTATGTGGGCCTGCGGGGCGCTCCAAGCAACAGCCTGGTGGACCAAACTCTCACAAGTCAAGCCTGGCCTCGGGCCGGGCTTGGGGAGTAGAAGAACTCCCAGAACCCCATCAACCAGGTATCAACCAGGTACCAGATCATCTTCCTATAGAGGGGATAGAGGTCATACTGGCCAACGACTTGGCGTCGGGTTTGGACATGACCATCCCATGGTTAGGGACGATCCGGATGGAGAAGTGGTAAGACCCGTAGTAGCAGCACAAACCGAATCCCAAGTACGGACGAAGTTGAAATCAAATGACTGGTTTAACCCTATATCTACGACACAGGTTGTTGAGAGCACTCCAGCGAACTCACCAGACTCTACTCGCGGACTGAAACATTGGACTAGAGCGACATGGATAATAGAGCCTGAGAAGGAACTTTACATGCAAGCACCCACAGATACCCTAGAATCTGGCGCGATGGCAGGTAACCTGTACTTGCGGAATGATGTGTGGTGTCCACGGGACCGACCAAGGACTCCCCTGATGTAAGAAGTATTATGGACATTGTAGGCTTGTGAAAGTTATTCCTCGTTTAGCCAAGTGGTTCCTAATAGTATTTTGTGATATCCTCATGTTTGCAATGAGAGAGATGACCAAGGACCAGTGGAAGGACACGCAGATGATCTCACATGTAAGCATGGTGGAGTGATATCAGGGACAGGACATTCGCTCCATGATTGTTGTGGACGGAGGAAGGGACCAAGAGATGATAGAGGAACCCGGTTACTGGCCCAAAGTGGCCGTAACAGTGTATGACAATGTACCTCTCTCCACACCCCAGCCACAGGACAAAACTATGAGACAGGAGAAGACACCACCAGTCTCACACCAGACATCGTCACTCTGCACCTCTTCCAAAATTCAAAGATAAGACAGACAGACTACTTTCCTACAGTAGTCTGTCTGTAGTAGGAGTTTGGAGTAGTAACGGCAATGGAAAAGGAACAACCAGCGCTCCTACTTTCCATCACAGTTAACCTGAAAGGAGAAAATATAATGACACCACAAGACCAACAGACTGCAAATAACTTAGTAAAAGTAAAAGTCCTGCAAGGGAAACGTGTATGCTTGGAAAACTTGGATCCTTCAGAAAGATGCTCACGAGTCTTGCATTTGGGATACCCAATCGACTTTCCATTATATCTAGTACTAGAACACAATTAAATTCTGACTGCGTAACGATGCCGCACAAAAGTAGCCAAGGCAGCGACACGTCTTGTTCTGGTGACCGTCATGGGACATGTGCCAGAAACATTAAATCTTGGAAATTGGGGAATATGCCGACAGAAACCATACATCCTGGAACCCCTGCGCTGCTTCAGGTGTCAGAAATACGGCCACCATCAATCACGCTGCACCGGACAAGAGAGATGCGGAGTGTGCAGCCTGAGACATCCAACCAAAGACTGTAAAGCCAAGCACAAGGCAAGCCAGACCACAACAGCCAAATGTCCAAATTGTGGAGGCAAACATCAGGCCTGGAGCACACCCTGCTTTACACATAAAGAAAAGGTGCAGACAGCTCAAGCCAGGATAACCACACAGCCCAGCACTACATACACCAACACCAACGTCTGGAACACTCGTGCACAGCCACAACAGACACACACTCTCACAGAACAAAATTTCCCGAATCTATCAACTCCAAATCAGAAAATTAACAAAAATGCTACAGAAATACAACACAAAAAAAGCAAAAATCACTTACTTACGAAATCAGCATGACAAATTTAGTTTTACCGAGATCCAGTTGAAAGACATGGCAAAGACCATTATCAATTGCTTACAGATGACGCAGAACGCCTGACAGCAACAGACTCGAGAAATCACTTATGTAGTAATGGACAAGATCGCGCAACAGACCACAGTTACACAAGAAATAGTCTGAGGCAAGACGGAGCACAAGAGGACAAACAACGCGACATAGACATTCAGACTACCAACAACAGTCAGGTAGTCAAGACACCAGACCATCAACATTCACAATAGCAACTACAAGAAGCAGTGACCACTCAAGATCAACAGAATCTTAAACACAAGAGACAGACAACAGCCAATGCTGTCTGATATGCAACAACACAGGAGGCGGGCATGAACAATCAGTGCAACCTAACATGCTGCAACTTCAAGGAAATACTGGATGGCAAAGATGCACAGGTTCCAACAACACAGGAGACGGGCACGAACAATCACTGCAGCCTAACATTTGCAACATTAAGGAAATACTGAATGGCAAAGATGCACAGGTTCCGACAAGACAAGAATCGGCCACAAGCAATCAATACAGTCCGATGTGCAGGAATACCAACAGCAAAGTGATAAGCAGGCGATGAGTCACAATAACGTGGCTGAAGTAGGTTGACCACAGTCGACTTGAGAATGGTCCAGGACGGACCGAAACGTCGTCGTCCCTTCACTTTCTAGTGTGTGGTCTGGTCAGGAAAGTGATAGACCACAGTTATGCACAGATTTCAACAATGCAGAGGATGACCATTAGCAATCAGTGCAGTCCGATTTGCAGCGACACGACTTGCGAGGTGTAGAATATAGACGTCGATTCCGAAGAGGAGTTCTACTAGAACAGTCAACACCGACCGAAACTATCATCTGGCCATTACGAATACTGCAGTGGAACTTACAAGGTCTTGGAAATAAAAACCACACCCTTCAGGAAGCTGCAATCAGTATGAAAGCAGATATAATCGTTTTGGAAAAAACTCTTTCCCCAGTCACGAAGTCCTTCAGATTAGCTGGATATCAGCACTGTGTATGATATCTTCCCCTTATGAACAGGGGAGACAAAGAGTGTTAATGATCTTTAGACTAGATTTAGTTAAGACTAGTTTAGTTAAGACTAGTTTAGTTAAGCTAGTTAAGACTAGATTTCACTAGATTTCATTCGGCTTGTACAGGAGTGAGTAACACTACGGCACTGAGAGCTGGCCACTTGCTCTGGGTGTGTAAAAATGACCTGCCAGCTTGGAATATCCTAAAAAAAACTTCTAGATAACATGACGCATGATCGGAAAACATCATTCATTGGAAGCCTACCAGCCACCCAGAAGGAGTGGGAAAGGAACAACAACAATTCTAATATACAAGGGGCGGAGGATATAGTCAGGGATGAAACTGAGGCTGAAACTCAGGAAGTTGTAAACTCTGACTCAGTAGGCCAGGATGTAGATGACAGTAAACTAGAAAGTGTACCAGACAGCACTGACAGCTCGATAGGTACAGACACTACGACGGTTCCCGATACAGCAATTCAGAACAGAAGGACAGACTTATGCAAATTTTATGCAAAGGGCATATGCAGACATAGATATGCTGGTAATAAGAAAGGATTAGAATGCAGTTACCAACATCCCAAAAAGTGTTTAAATATGCTTAGGAAAGGCGAGTGTCGATTTGGATCAATATGTAGGTTTTTCCATCCTGACATGTGCCAAACCTCACTGGAGGACAGAAAATGCTATGACCTCAGCTGCCCACACTTTCACGTGAAAGGTACGGAACGCTACATAAAGAGTGGCAAGCAGGATAATGAATTTGGAGGAAACTCTATAAATTTTTTATACAAGACCGACAGAGAATTCAAAAGGAGCAGCATGGAGAGTGTATGGAACTGGATGCCAGATCCACTGGCATTCCAGAATTACAGATACAATTACACACCGAAAGGGAACTACAACTACGACAGACAACTGCCCTACAACAATCAGTACTGGTCAGAACAAACTCATTATGTCCACGCATAATGGGCTTGCCGAAAAAGTCTCCCATTCAAACTATCACTAATAGACTAACCTCATTCATCTTTGCCAACATACAAGGACTGAAAACAAGAACAAACAACAAAGTACAGTTCATAAATGGCCTCCTCACAGAGTCAAATGCAGTATTTGGAGCTTTCACAGAAACCCATGCAGGGGAATTGTTGGACAGTGAGATCTGGATTCCAGGATATAACCTATACAGGTGTGATAGGAAAATTAGGTCACATGGAGGAGTGGGTCTGTATATTAGGGAAGACCTTGTATGCTCGGAGCTCCTAAACGTTACAAATGAGGTGGTAGAGGTACTGGGATTAAAAATAGAGAAAATAAATTTAGTGATTATTCTAATATACAAACCGCCAGATGCAACGGCTGAGGAATTCACAGAACAGATAAACAAAATAGAGAATAGCCTTGATAATTTGGAGAACCCGATACCTGATATTATCTTCCTAGGTGACTTCAACTTACCTAGTCTCAGGTGGAAAATAGCAAACAATAATATTATACCAGGAAATCTATCAGGACCTAACCAACCACAGATTAGAGAACTACTTAGATTCTGTGACAAATTTTCACTCAATCAGCAGCTATCGGAGCCAACGAGAAATGAAAATATTCTAGATCTAGTCTTTACGAACAATGAAGACATTATCAGAGACATTACGATATCAGATACCACATACTCAGATCACAAGCTCATTGAAGTGCAAACGACCATCAATACTCAGAATAGACCTAAAACGTTGATAAAGCGAGAGGGGCTATTCAGTAAATACAGTTTTAATAATAAAAGGATAGACTGGGAGATAATAAACAGGGAACTTACAAACATTCCATGGGGAACTGTTCTAAGTAATACAAGTCCTACAGAAGGAATAGAAAAACTGACTTCAGAAGCGTATCAAGTCTGTCTGAAACATGTTCCTTTGAGGAAAGCCAGAAAGAGATCTAACGTAGAAAGAGAACGCAGACGACACTATAAACGCAGGAAAAAAATAACGGAACTGCTTATGCAGACACGAATTTCCCGTCAAAGAAGGAATAATTTAAATAGGGAGATTGAAGAAATCGAGCGGAAATTGAAACACTCATATGAAACTGAAGAAAGGCAGTTAGAACAGAAAGCAATTCAGGAAATAAAGAAAAGTCCAAAATATTTCTTCTCATATGCGAAATGAAAAGCAAAAACCACTGCCAGTATTGGACCTACTCGTACAAGTGAAGGTTCATACACGGAGGATGACAAAGAAATTAGTTAAATCCTAAAAAGGCAGCATGAGGACATGTTTAGCACTCCAATAAACAACATGAAAGTGGAAGATCCAGACAATTTCTTTATGCGGGATATTCAAACCCCTGTAAATATAACTGATATAAACACGAGCGCACTAAATTTTGAAAGAGAAATTGAAAACATGCCCATGCACTCGGCCCCAGGTCCAGACTCGTGGAATTCAATATTTATAAAGAAATGAAAAGTGCCGGTAGCACAGGCACTCGGTATAGTGTGGAGGAAGAGCTTGGACACGGGGAGAGATACCAGATGCACTTAAAGTAGCAGACATAGCCCCTCTACACAAGGGAGGGAGCAAAGCATTGGCAAAGAATTATAGACCAGTTGCACTAACATCGCACATCATAAAAGTATTTGAGAGAGTGATTAGGAGTCAGGTCACCAATTTCATGGAGACCAATGACTTTCACAACCCAGGCCAACATGGATTTCGAGCGGGAAGATCGTGCCTCTCACAGCTACTTGAGCACTACAACAAAGTCACTGAGGCATTAGAAGAAAAACAGAATGCCGATGTGATATACACGGACTTCGCAAAGGCTTTCGATAAATGTGACCATGGCGTGATAGCACACAAAATGAAGTCAATGGGAATAACCGGTAAAGTAGGACGCTGGATACTCAGTTTTCTGTCAAACAGGACTCGGCGAGTAACGGTCAACCATATAAAATCTAGTACAAGTGCAGTTAAGAGCTCTGTACCTCAGGGTACAGTCCTTGCACCGCTGCTTTTCCTTATTCTCATATCAGATATAGACAAAAATACAAGTCACAGCTTCGTATCATCCTTTGCAGATGACACAAAAATCAGTATGAAAATTTCCTCGGCTGAAGACATTGAAAAACTTCAAGCTGATATTAATAAAGTATTCGACTGGGCATCAGAAAATAACATGATTTTTAACAGTGATAAATTCCAGGTACTCAGGTACGGTAAAAATGAGGACCTTAAACATAATACAGAGTACAAAACACAATCAAATGTACCCATAGTAGGAAAACAGCATGTAAAGGATTTGGGAATAACAATGTCTGACGACCTAACGTTTAAGGAGCATAATCAAGCAAATATTGCGACAGCCAGAAAAATGATGGGATGGATTACGAGAACTTTCAAATCCTGGGATCCCATCACAATGGTTGTACTCTTCAAGTCATTTGTGTTGTCCCGTCTTGAGTACTGCTCAGTACTCACTTCCCCCTTCAGAGCAGGAGAGATTGCTGAAATAGGGGGAATACAGAGAACATATACGGCACGCATAGACGCAAAAAAGCACCTAAATTATTGGGATCGTCTCAAAGCCCTCCAAATGTACTCACTAGAAAGAAGACGAGAGAGATATCAAATAATATACACCTGGAAGATACTGGAGGGCCAAGTACCAAATCTACACAGTAAAATAACAACGTACTGGAGTGAACGATATGGAAGAAAATGTAGAATAGAACCAGTGAAGAGCAGAGGTGCCATAGTCACAATCAGAGAACACTGTATAAACATCAGAGGTCCACGGTTGTTCAACGTCCTCCCAGCAAGCATAAGAAATATTGCCGGAACAACCGTGGACATCTTCAAGAGGAAACTAAATTTATTCCTCCATGGAGTGCCGGACCAACCGGGCTGTGGTGGGTATGTGGGCCTGCGGGCCGCTCCAAGCAACAGCCTGGTGGACCAAACTCTCACAAGTCAAGCCTGGCCTCGGGCCGGGCTTGGGGAGTAGAAGAACTCCCAGAACCCCATCAACCAGGTATCAACCAGGTAACCAGGTGACCCTAGTCAGAAACACCATACCCAGCAAGAAAATAGACCCAGTGTCATGTGGGGATGGAGTAGAGGTATTAGCAGTAACAGTGAATATGGCTAATATTGAGCTCCTCATATACAACATCTACAAGCCCCCTAGACGTAAACAAGAAGCAGAGGCAGTGCTTGCCTTGGCCACGCATGAAGATGTCATTATTGCTGGGGCTTTTAATGCTCATCATCAATAGACAGGTGAGACTGGGCCAGCCAGTGCAGGTGGGCGCCATTTAGCTGCAGCTCTGCAAGAAATACATGAAATTACACTTCTCAACACTGGGGAACCCACTCACATTTAAGCGGGTTACCTCGATCTTACATTAATCTTAACAGCCCTCAAGCATCAGGTGAAGTGGGAAGTAGACCCGGTGATCACCAGTGACCACTATGCTACTGCCACAACACTAAACATAGAACGTCCTCCTACACCACCTGCACAACCTAGGTGGAATTTAAGAAAGGGCCAACTGGAATATATACCAAAAAGAACTTGAAAAGTGATATGCAACATACACGCCACCTGAGGACTTGAACATACACGAGACCAATCTGCAGGAAGCCACTGCAGCTGCTGCAAACAAAGCTATTCCAACCATTATACCAGGAAACACAATACGAAAGAACTCTTAGTCCTATATTAATGAAGTTAAAGAATGAAACCACAGAGCCAACATTATTAGAAAACATCTAAAGAGAAACCCCACACCAGAAGGAAGAACTCTGATAAGAGCGGTGATATCTGAACCAAGAAGAGTTTCTAGAGCGATAAAGGAGGCAAGATGGTTTGAGTGGTGTTAAACTCTAAATGAACATAGTAGGCTTGACAAGATATTGGGCCAGATTAAAACCTTATCAGGTCGTCCATCCCGAACACTGGCATGTATTCAATCATTGCAGGAGGCTGAGAGACTTGCTCTCCAATTTACAGAAATAACAGCTTCATATCAGCTTCCTGCAATGGTCAGAAGGCAGTAAGAACAATTAAAACAAGAGAGGTTATTAGCAATTCAAGAGAGGATAGCTACAAATGACGGATGTGACTGACTCTTCACCAAACGAGAACTAATCAGTGCCAAAAAAGACGATAAGGACACTGCACCAGGTGCTGATAACATTACATACGCTATGATCGCATAAGCAGGTCCTGCTGGAAAACAAGGAATATTGGATGTTATCAATGCATCTTGGCAGCAAGGCGATCGGCTTGAGAATGGTCCAGGACGGACCGAAACGTCGTCGTCCCTTCACCTTCTAGTGTGTGGTCTGGTCAACAAGGCAAGCTACTCTTGGAAGCAAGCAGACATCATACCCATTCCAAAGCTGAAAGAACCTGGCATTTACAGACCCATTTCATTAACATCATGCATTAATAAAACTGCAGAACGGATGGTCTTAAATAAGCTACTGTGGACGACTGGAGACCTGCATAAACACATATCAGGCTTCACTAGAGGAGTAGGTACTGCCAACTGCATAGCAACATTACTAGGAACAGTTAACTCAGGTCCAGCTCCAGTGATTTTCCTTGATCTAGAAAAAAAACATTCGAACTTGCAAGCCCGCAAGCAATTTTACACACCTTAGTTAAAAAATGCTGCAAAGGAAAATATGCTAGCATGGATTCAAGATTACCTAAGTCACAGGTATGCCAGAGTAAAGTTGCAAGGACATGTGTCGGACTACCACTTGCATGAGAGTGGGACTCCACAAGGAGGAGTCCTCAGGTCAGTCTTTTAACATCCTTGTGGAAAACATTGTTACCATGACATTTACAGAAGGGATTAATTTGCTAAGCTATTCTGATATAACATTAGTCATTAATTAAAGGTCCTTCCCTTCTAAATAAAGCACAAGGTGCATTAGATAAAGTAACATCTGAATGCAGTATTTTAGGAGTAAAAATATCTGCATAGAATTCTAAGGCAATGAGACTAGGCGGCAACACTCCAGACAGGCACCTACGCATTCAAGACATTAACCTTCAGTAGGTTACACAATATCAATATCTCGGAGTGTGGATAGATTCTGAAATGACATTCAACAAGCAAATTCAATATCTGAAGGAGAAAACAAAATCACGACTGAATATAATGAGAGCAATCACAGGGCCCCGTCTAGGAGCGGGACCCAAAGTGTTAAGAATGTTTTACATACACGCCGTTCGTTCCCTAGTTGATTATGCAGCGCCTGCCTTACTCCTCCTGGCCAGGGGACAAACATTGACGTTATTCAAAATGATGCAATGCGAGTCATAACAGGAGCTCCTACATGGACTAAAATACTGAGCCTAAGAATAGAAACCAAGCTAACGTCGATTGAAATAAGGGTAAAATGGATTGATGCGTGCATGCTGACCAAGATATTGACTAGACCTAGAATCAGTTCACTTAAAGATATAATCACTGGAGCACTAACACGGGACAGAAGAGCCTCCAATAGCAACAGGTGGACCGATTGTGCGATAAACACCATCAATACATAAGATATAACAAATACACGTACTGAGAAGGGTGTCGACGAAATACATGCAGACTTCGTTATGTAAGCCTCTTGGGAATCGCTGCCAGCAGACGTAAAGATTATGGCTCTTGAAGGTAAAATGAACCAGACAAATCCTCATCTGCTACGTAATATTGCACAGAAGCATATAGAAGCAAACTTGGCATCTGGCAAGCTTCACATACTTCACAGATAGATCATTAGACCAGCAGGAACAAGAAACCGGAGCGGCATTTAGGGCAAGAAATTCTGTAGCTAGTTGGAGATTTTCAAATGGGTGTTCAACTTTGTAAACACAGATGATAGCAATTCAAATGGCTTTGGAACATGCCATTGCTGAACCCGACAACATGTTATCATACACACAGATTCTAGAACTGCCAATGAAATCTTGCCACAAGAACACATACGAGACAACATCCATTTAATCACAAATGTCATATCATTAATGCAAACACTCAAACGTCAAGGCCAACGGGTACTTATCAACTGGGTACCAAGTCATGTGGGGATAAAAGGAAATGACATTGCAGACGAAGCTGCAAAACTTGCAACTATGAGAAGAAATGTAGACATTTACATTCCAAAGATTCTATCACAGATTAAGAAAGTTATTAGAAATAGAGCAATGACGATAATTTACAGTGACCACAACACAGCAGTTGCAACATCAGGATCTGCGGGTTTCTACAAGAATTCAACCAACTTTGAACCACTTATTTTGATGAAAAGGTGCAGTAGAACAACAAAAGTACACTTACACCGCATCAAGTTTGGATAACCATATGCTTGGGAAATAGGCTAACAGAATTCAAGAAGATGAGAGGAAATGTCAGCACTGTGGAGAAATGCCCGACAGACCACTGGAACATTATCTAACACAGTGCACAGTTACAAGTCCAAGAAGATTTCAACAGAGCAAAAGTTGTTGTTAAACACACTGGGCATAATCTTACTGAAGCGACCATATGAGTTATAAATACTCATTCTCTGCCTGAGTAAAACAGAAACAAGTAACACTTAGTGGACCATACAGAGGCTTAGGGCCTGCGCTGGAATATCCCTGTAAGAAAAATCCCTAGAATGAATCCCCAGGCCATCCCTAGAATGATTTCCCAGGCCATCCCTAGAACGATTTCCCAGGCCATCCCTAGAATGAATTCCCAAGCCATCCCTAGAACTTCTTGACTCAAGCAATAGGATTCAAGGCATATTTTAGGAAGGTATCTTGAATCGCATCCTACATTTTAATGAACCGACCCGATACTTCATAAAATTTAGATGTGAATTGGAATAAAATATTTCACTGGAATCCCAGGATTTTAGAATAATACTATATCAACTAGTTAGGTATAGTAATAATAACGAATAGTTAGCATCTATTTTACCAAACTTTACAAAACTCAGGCAAATCATAACATAGAACGAAAAGGCAATGTAAAGGATCTGGGTGTACTCATGTCGGAAGACCTTACCTTTAAAGAACACAATAAAGTAGCCGTCACAACTGCAAGAAAAATGACAGGTTGGATAACAATGAACTTTTCACACTAGAGATGCTATACCGATGACACTTTTCAAAATGCTTGTGCTCTCTGGAGTGGAGTACTGCTGCACAATGACAGCCCTTTTCAAAGCTGCAGAAATTGCCGACCTGGAGAGCGTGCAGAGATCCTCTACTGCTAGAATCCACTCAGTAAAACACCTAAACTATTGGGACCGACTAAAGAGCCTAAATCTGTAGTCCCTTGAGCGCAGGCGGGAGAGATACATAATAATTTACACGTGGAAAATATTAGAGGGGCTGGTCCCAAACCTGCACACAGAAATAGCATCACATGAGACCAGAAGACATGGCAGGATGTGCAGAATACCCCCGTTGAAAAGCGGAGGTGAAACAGGTACTCTGAGAGAAAACTCTATCAACATCAGAGGCCCGAGACTGTTCAACACGCTTCACATAAGGGGCATAACTGGCAATCCCCTCACAGTGTTCAAGAGAGAACTGGATAAGCACCTCCAAAGGATACCTGATCAACCAGGCTGTGACTCATACGTCAGGCTGCGAGCAGCCGCGTCCAACAGCCTGGTTGATGAGTCCAGCAACCAGGAGGACCTGGTCGACGACCGAGCCGCGGGGACGCTAAGCCCCGGAAGCACCTCAAGGTAACCTCAAGGTAAGGTAACCACTGCGTCTTAAAAACCCTATTACAAGAAATCTAATATATGAACGATTTAAGACCGAGTGTGTTTTATAAGTGTTTCTCAAAGGTGACCACTCCCAAGGGAGGAATTACAAGTGCAAATAGTCAAAATTTTGCCCAGAAGAAGAACTGAGGGAAGACTTGAGAGAATCGCATATACGTTTTGTGCCGGGGTTAAATACATTGTGATGCATAAAATAGCTGTTTTGTATACAGGATTTCCTACATGACTTTACCAAGGGTTGCTCACGTTTAACAAATTTACACTAATTTTTCCTTAGTTTTTCCGTATGAGAAGGTTTGCAACATTCAGTACCTTGACTTTAGCGAAGCCTCCAATACTGTGATTTACCAAAGGACTCGTTGTAAAGTAAGAGGTCCATCGTATTGTGGAAGTTCTCTTAAGAACTTAGAGTTAAGTTCTCTTAACAGGGGAGGAGGGAACATGGCAGAAATCAGTAATTGTACAAGTTCTCCTAAGTTGCATTTCGATACGTTTATCCCAAATGAAAACGACAAGGAGGATCAATTAAGTGGAAAACGGTTTTAAGTGGAGTGCTTAAGGGCTCTGTTTTGGGAGTTTTTGTGTTTTCAACTTGAATAGACGATTTACACAGGATTGAACATCAACGCGTGTCTCCATCTTATCCCATTTCGTCAATTTCCTCAATTATTTTTTCTATTGCCTGTCTCCTTCTTCTGTCTTGTCACTTAACGCCTCATTTCTCTTAGTTTCGTCCTTTCTCTCTCTCTCATAGGCTCTTCTTCTCTCACCCAATTCTCCTTTTCCTTCCCCGTCTCCTATTTTCCTCTCCCTTATCTCTTTCTCCCATCCGTCTCCATTCACTCATATCCTCTTTTCTCTCTCCCATCCCCCGTCTCTCCTTTTCCTTTCCTCCTTTCCCATTTTCCTATTTCACCAACTTCCCCATTTATCTTTCTCCTCTCCCCCTACCCCATCTTTCTCCTCTCCCCCTTCCCCATCTTTCTCCTCTCCCCCTTCCCCATCTTTCTCCTCTCCCCCTTCCCCATCTTTCTCCTCTCCCCCTTCCCCATCTTTCTCCTCCCCCCCTTCCCCATCTTTCTCCTCCCCCCCTTCCCCATCTTTCTCCTCCCACCCTTCCCCATCTTTCTCCTCCCCCCCTTCCCCATGTTTCTCCTCTCCCCCTTCCCCATCTTTCTCCTCTCCCCCTTCCCCATCTTTCTCCTCTCCCCCTTCCCCATCTTTCTCCTCTCCCCCTTCCCCATCTCTTCTCCTCTCCCCCTTCCCCATCTTTCTCCTCTCCTCCTTCCCCATCTTTCTCCTCTCCCCCTTTCCCATCTTTCTCCTTCCTCACCCCTATGCGTCACCGTCCCTTGCCCCTCTAGGTCGACCTTAACATTTGCACCAACGATCCGGTGCCTCACTGGGCTCCGCAGCGGCCATTGCGGGGCTTCGGGGTTTTTTAAACAAGGAAATCTATTCGTGACCTCCCTAATGCCATTTAGCGTTTAGAATCAGACTAAAGCTTGAGTGTGTCGCTGGCAAGGCACTTGAGGGCCTCGAAGGGTTAAGAGACACTCAGGGTGGGACACACTCAGGGTGGGAAGATCATCTTGAAACATTGAGGGGAGGTTGAAAGGCGGAAAACAGGTCACCTTAGCAGTGATATCCTCAAGTACGGTATCCATATACGTGTCCTGTAGCGCAGTAGTCTACACTTTTGATTCCTAACTGGCGATTCCGGGTTCAGTCACTCGGGTGGATTGTTTGGGTAAGTTTCCTTTCATCTAATGAGGCTATTCCAAATACTTTTGCTGGACGTTCGATCGACGGTCTCGCTTCATGCAAGTCGGCGTTCAATTCCCTTACACCATCAGGGGGGGGGGGGTCGAACACTGACCACTTACACCATCAGGGGGGTCGAACACTGACCTACTTACACCATCAGGGGGGTCGAACACTGACCACTTACAACATCAGGGGGGTCGAACACTGACCACTTACACCATCAGGGGGGACGAACACTAATCACTTACACCATCAGGGGGGTCGAACACTGACCACTTACACCATCAGGGGGTCGAACACTGACCACTTACACCATCACGAAATCGAACACCGACCAGCAAGAAGCGAGACCGTCACCCTGCCGACTGGTCCAAGATGGCCTAGGGTAAGGAGAAGGGCCACAATGACCCTCAATCCCTAACTCTGGAGAACCATGAACTGAACTATTCAACTACACCGTGATCGTGGAACACGTGACGACCCAGAAATAGGTTTGCGTTCCTGTGGCTTCGTATAAGCCGTCTAATCATGTTTGGTCCTTTATGTGCAGCTGTAACATATACCAGTTTTTTTTTCTTTTTAATCAGACACCGCACCGGACGACCTGCCTGATGTTTCAGGTCATTGCTGACGCTGGCAATCCTGACCTTAGTCATCAATTACGGGCTCACCATAGCCCGTGCTACTTGGAACTTTGTTCCAGGTAGCGAATCTTTAACAAAAACATTATTACCACAACCAGTATCACTAGTACTAGTACTAGAACTAAAGGTTGCCATTAATGTAGCTACTGCTTCTAAAACTACTATAGTACTATTAAACTACTATCTCCCTAAAAAATACTACTCAAATTATTATCAAGTATAATCATTACTACTTCTTCAACTGCTGCTACTACCACCACTACCTCTACTGATACTACTACTACTATTTCTACTACTACTACTATTTCTACTACTACTACTATTTCTACTACTACTATTTCTACTACAACTACCACCATTATTTCTACTACTCATTAAAACATTACTGGAGTAGCAAAACAGAGACGTGTACTCTCTCTCTCTTGCTTTAACAAGCATACAAGTGTGAGACACACGGTAACCAGAGGCAAGTGTGAACAACAGGTGATACACGTGTCCTGGGGGTGTGATACATGTGTGTTTATGTCAGTTGTCACAGGTGCCCATCCGGAATAAACATTGGGTGCAGGTGCTGAACGAGTGTGAGAGATAGCGAGTGATATAGATATTTTGTCAAATCTATATCATATCTATGTAATATCTTAGACATTCATTAATTGTTTTCCCTCATTTATATGCACTTTGTTTTATTTTTTTACCTGTTCAACTATGGCTTTATATTTAGCCAACCCCCCCCCCCTCCAACCCTTTTTCCTCTTTCTCTTATGTAGCTATATTTTTAATTTTGGTTTCTCTAATTCCTTGTTTATTTCCACTAAGATTAAATTCCCCTACAATTAACAATTTTGCTCTCATTGTAAGCAATGTTGATGTGATTTGTTTTATATATATGCTTGTGTCCTCATTCTCTTGCCTACTATTTTCTTCATATTATTGATTAAAAAACAATAGAGATATTCATTGAATGTTCACCTGAAATGCCTAATTTTAAATGATTGGTGAGGTAGCAGTTTGGAGACGATTTGGTGATGATGGTTGAGCAGGTTGGAGATTTGTCATTATTTGAGGGAGTTGATGGGCAGGGACTGGTGATGTAGGGAGGATGTGTGGTGAAAGGGAGGATGCGGATGTTGACATACACTTTGCATATGTGGACTATATGTAATAGGGGCAGATTAGTGAGGTCAGAGGGATGTGGTGTTTGGAGGTAACTTGTAGGATGCGTGTGGGAATGTGCTATTGAGAATTAATAACAAGTAAATATTCATCTATGCTGACCAGACCACACACTAGAAGGTGAAGGGACGACGACGACGACGTTTCGGTTCGTCCTGGACCCTTCTCAAGTCGACTCACAATCGACTTGAGAATGGTCCAGGACGGACCGAAACGTCGTCGTCTCTTCACCTTCTAGTGTGTGGTCTGGTCAACATTCTTCAGCCACGTTATTGTGACTCATCGCCTACATATTCATCTATATTCGCAGACGATGACTCACAATAACGTGGATGATGAGTTGATATCCAGCCCACACATCTAGATACCAACTCGAAGACCTTTCGGTCCATCCTGGACTTGATAACAGGACTTGATAATGATCCAGGACGGACCAAAACGTCATTTCTTCATTTTCAAATGTGTGGGTCGGGAAATTTTTCCCCAAATGGGCTTCAGTTCAACGTTGCCGTTCTTCAATTGCCTAGACGCCAATTACAATGGATTCCCACCCACTTGCTGCTTACCTTTAAAATACTTTGATGTTACTGATACACATAACCTCAACTACCTCTTCCATTCAGTTCATTTCCCATGCTCACTATTGCAGTGAATAAGATGCTTTTCTTAAGTTCTGTTAGCTCATTTGGTTTGCCAGTTTCCACGCATTTCCTGCCCTCGTATAATATAAACTTTTCAGTTCTGAGAATCTTCTTAATGTCTCTGAATCTTACTTGTAGTAATTGTATCTAGATGAGTGTCTTAACTCGTGATAAGTCCTCTAAGTTCGGAGACAAGTAATGAAGCAAACATTCAGATACTTTTAGAGTTTGAGTTTATTTTTCAATTTAAGTTTTTTTTCTACTACAGACGTGGCCACACATTTACAATGCTAACCAGCATATATACATTTTCTTCTGTCCTCCATGGACAGGATTAGAGATGTGTTAAGCATATAGTTCAAGGATTTATTGAACAATCAACCACAGAAGGTGATTCGGTGCTAACAGGTGGTGACAGAACTCCGGTGCTTCATAGCCTTGTACTAGTTAAACACAGTGTTCTATGACCTTAAAGTGTGTTTGTTCATGTTCTTTTATGTTCAGGAATGTTCATCAGCTCTGATCATGCTGCTGATTTTACCAGTTACTGTTTGCCTCCGGTTATATCTGCTATCATGTGAGTTTTCATGACAGGTATTTACACTCTCAACCTTCAATCCTCATCATCATCCCAGACACATCAATTTATTAATCTCCGTCTTGAGCAATCCGCTTCTAATCAGATTCGTCTGATCAGCATCTTAACGTCAGTAAACAGAAGCATGTATGATCTTCGCTATATATGTCACTGACACTAATGCGTCACTGTCAGAGTCCGCTGCTCTTGTGTGTGATTAGATGAGGCTTTCATCCTCATTTTCTCAACTCTTACTACGTCTCTCTGCTTTCTGATGCGTTGTATCGTGAGCTGTTAGTTACTCAAGCATGTTTTCAAAACGTGTGCAGTTGCCTCCTGTCAAAGGTAGGTGTGTGTGTGTGTGTGTGTTCACCTTGTTGTGCTTGCGGGGGTTGAGCTCTGCTCTTTCGGACCGCCTCTTAACTGTCAATCAACTGTTCCCCCCCCCCCACACACACAGGAAGCAGCCCGTAATGGCTGTCAAGCTCCCAGGTGCCTATTTACTGCTAGGTAACAGGAGCATCAGGGCAAAAGAAACTCTGCCCATTTGTTTCCTTTTATCGCCGGAAATCGATCCCCGGTCCACAAGGACTACGAATCCCGAGTGCTGTCCACTCAGACACCAGCACCCAGGTGTGTGTGTGTAGAGAGAGTTCTTCCTGTTCTATTTAACCGACAATTCAACTTTGAATTATTTATGAGTGCCATTGTCCTCTGAATCGACGGGATCGTGTAGAGAATTATTTCACCTGTGTGTGTGTGTGTGTACGTACGTACTTACCTAGTGGTGCTTGCGAGGGATTGAGCACTGGCTCTTTGGTCCCGCCTCTTAACGGTCAATCAACTAATGTACAGGTTCCTGAGCCTACTGGGCTCTTATCATATCTATACTTGAAGCTGTGTATGGAGTCAGCCTCCACCACATCATTGCCAAATGCATTCCCTTTGTCTACTACTCTGACACTGACAAAATGCTTTCTAACGTCTCTATGGCTCATTTGGGCACTCAATTTCCACCTGTGCCCCCTAGTCCGTGTGCCCCTTGTGTTAAAAAGGTAGGTGTGTGTGTGTGTGTGTGTGAGAATGACACCCACCCACACACACACACACACACACACCTTACAAACACGCCAACCACAGAACATGAGCAATATAGTCAGCAGAAAACCCGGCAAGAGCTCAATTCAGCAAGTCACACTAACATATTACAAGCATCTGTAACACCGTCACATATAACAAACGAGCCGATATGTTCAAGCCAAAACAAACCTCACAGCTGGCGGGATGGTAACCGCGTTTAACGACTCCCTTCGTTATGATCGTGGGAATATTTAACGAGTTTTTCGTGCATTTCGGTGTTTCTGAAAGATAATTTATATATTCGGCCACTTGTGGTTTTGATAAGTAATAGAATGAGAGAGATGATGATGGTAATAAAACTAATAAAGGAATAGCTAATTCATGGGGATATATATAGGAAAAAAGTTAAAATGCCTTATATATATATATATCGAGAGTATCTGCGGATATCGTTATTATCTATACTGCTGAAGTAGATCTATCTAAAGAGAGAACATCAGAAGGCTCTCTCTTCTTGTGCTCCATTTTCTCAGCTTGCTCCTTCGACGAAAAAGAATACGATAGCAACACTTGTTCAATTCTGATATCATATTTAATAGGAAATAGGTGAATGCCGGATCTCACGCTATAGATAACTAATGATAGTAGCTATAAATATTACTATTTCTCCTACTACTTCTGCTATTAATACTATCTACAACATTATGGTTTTTCTTCATTCACAACAACTATTACTACTCTAGTTTTTATCAATACTGCTATCGATAATAGTGTAGTATACTACCTACATTAATACTCATACCGGTAATACTGCTCATACTACCAGCACCTCAACTGTTATCTACCACCACAACAGCTGCTATCTTGTTAACCATTGCGGTGATAACTATGTTTTTATGGCTGAGATTACTGCTATCACCTAGCCCCATACTGGTCACTTGCGCTCGCTTCATACACGCAAGGAAGAGCTATTGAATACATTTTGTAGTGCAAATTCGGAGAAGGATTTTGTGAGGCAGACATATACTTCCCAGTACTGTCTGCTGTGGGGTTGAAAGTACCTTGACGCTGTCAGGCAACTGTCTGTTCTTGCCAGCCCTAGGTGAGTGGACGGTACTGTGATGTCAGCTACCAGCCATCACAGTCAGATGGGACAGTGAGAGTACTCATACATTCAACGCTGTTTAAAGTTCTGAATTAATTGCAGGCGATGAGTCACAATAACGTGGCTAAAGTATGTTGACCAGACCACACACTAGAAGGTGAAGGGACGACGACGTTTCGGTCCGTCCTGGACCATTCACAAGTCGATTGTATATTCAAATACATTATATTCACCATTTCATTCCTCACAATTTATTCACTATCTCATTCTTCACATTATATGCACACACTCATTCCTGTTCCGATGTCAGGAATCCTGTCAACTTTAACCAGGATTCTCCATATTACCTCGTTATTCATGTGTCTCATTCAACTCCAGACTCCCCATCAACCCCCCATCAACCCCCCATCAACCCCCCATCACCCCCATTACCCCCCTCATTACCCCCCTCATTACCCCGTCACCCCCCTCATTACCCCATCACCCCCCTCATTACCCCATCACCCCCCCATTACCCCATCAACCCCCCATTACCCCATCAACCCCCATTACCCCATCAACCCCCCATTACCCCATCAACCCCCCATTACCCCATCAACCCCCATTACCTCATCAACCCCCCATTATCCCATCAACCCCCCATTATCCCATCAACCCCCCATTACCCCATCAACCCCTCATTACCCCATCAACCCCCCATTACCCCATCAACCCCCCATTACCCCATCAACCCCCCATTACCCCATCAACCCCCCATTACCCCATCAACCCCCCATTACCCCATCAACCCCCCATTACCCCATCAACCCCCCATTACCCCATCAACCCCCCATTACCCCATCAACCCCCTACCCCTCCCCCATCGTCAACTTCAGTCACCCACAACACAAAATAATCTCCCCATTTCGTGAGCCACTTTGCATAAAAGCGGCACTTTTGTTTTCGCCAAAAAACTAGAATATACAGTCATTACCCTCGTTGTTGTATATTTTAGTCCGTAATTACCGTAAGAGCGTGTTAAAAACTTGTAAACCAAAGTCCTTGTACAACTTAATGTGGGTAAATACTGGTTCAGTAACAGGGTTGTTGATTTGTGGAACCAATTGCCGCGTAACGTGGTGGAGGTGGGGTCCCTCGATTGTTTCAAGCGCGGGTTGGACAAGTATATGAGTGGGATTGGGTGGTTATAGATAGGAGCTGCCTCGTATGGGCCAATAGGCCTTCTGCAGTTACCTTTGTTATTATGTTCTTAACTGATAGGATCACTTTCCATACCGGATATATGGGACCCGGGACGGGGACATGATGGTTGTTAGTTATGATTGTGACTGAGTGTATGTGGGGAATTTGCTCCAGCTCCTGGGCCCAGATTCATGAAGCAGTTACGCAAGTACTTACGAACCTGTACATCTTTCCTCAGTCTTTGGCGGCTTTGTTTACAATTATTATTGAGTTAGTGAGCTCCGAAGCACCAGGAGGTTGTTGATAACGATAACAACAGTTAATTAGGAAGATGTATATATGATATACTTACTTTTAAGATGAATAGGAAAACCAGGGATATACTGAACATCTTGTATCAGAATCTCTACTTTAAAAAACATAACGTTTCGAATACTTCTCGTATTCATCATCAGATCTAAAAGAAAAAACAGAAATCACAATCAAATAGCTGGTAAACAAAGAACAAATAGCTGGTAAAACACAATCAAATAGCTGGTAAACAAAAGCTATTTGATTGTGATTTCTGTTTTTTCTTTTAGATCTGATGATGAATACGAGAAGTATTCGAAACGTTATGTTTTTTAAAGTAAAGATTCTGATACAAGATGTTCAGTATATCCCTGGTTTTCCTATTCATCTTAAAATTAAGATTCCCGAAGGGAACATCGATCATAAATATGATATACTTACTTTCTAGTAAGCTTCTTTCTAATATATGCTGCTGTGAAGCTTTTCTCTTTCAGTATTGCTTCAAATAACTTTATGCGATAACCAAAGTTTGTTTTAATGGAAACACACAAAGTTCATCATATGAGTTTCAAGGATCAGGTTTCAGATGAGCTGATGCAGGACAGCAACTTTGAGTTCACAAAACTCAAACACATTCTTAAACATTTCTTAACGAAGTTTATTATTATTTTAAAGGGGGGAGAAAAGAGAAGGAAGAGATATACATTAAAACATTTTATCCATATGTTTAAAAATGTTCAATAAGGGGAAACATTCTGCTCTAAATTGCAACTTTGCAACTCTGCTGATCTGGGATTATTTTTTGGGTGCTGAGAATTTGCGTTTTTTTGGCTTCATGTTAATCAGATTGTTATTTTAAGCCCTCGCTCATCGCCTCGTTCTGAACGGGACTTCTCGTTCAGTACCTGAACTTACAGAGTTTCATCTGGCTAGTAACCGGATGGGTGACCGCTCCTACAGCCTCGTCTATGTTAGCTAGACCGCGACTAGCCGAACAGACTGTTTCACACTACAGATTTGTAGAACAAATATGGGATTGATGAACTTTGTGAACTCCTGGAAGATTGCAGTGCTCATTTATCCCCGAAAACGTCTGTTTTACAGTGATCTCGATCTTACTCGAACATCGTAATACTGACAGTGTTAACATACGTTAAAATTGCAATGGATTGAGAGGACAGGATGGTTTAAAAGACAGGTGTTAGAAGATGGTGAAGTCCTCAATAAGAGGATGTTAATATTTTGCATACAGTGCAATAATGAATCATATTGTGTTAAAAAACAAATGAATATTCGTATTATGGATTTATTTACAGTTTGTCTTAGGTTAGGTTAGGGTGGTTGGTTTGATTATGTTAGAAAATAATTAAACTGGTTCACAGGCTGTTTAACAAGTGGTTTAACATGTGCAGTCCTCAGAAGCCATTTCTATTGGCTTATCTCTGAGAAACGTAATTATATATATATATAATTTCATACATATATAATACATACATATATATTAATACATATATAATTGTATTTTAGTTCACAGTCAGTACTGTGGGAGGGTTCACAGTAGTGTGTGATAATGTGGGGGGATTAAGGTAGTGTGTTTTACTGTGAGGGCTCACAGTAATGAGTGTTATTCTGAGGATTCACAGTAAGAATTGATAGTCACAGTAACGACAGGGTTAACATCACAGTAATCGAGCAGTACACTTGTAATTATCTGAAAAAAATTGACGAATAAGGAAGCCAAACAGTAGAGTTTCCATTCCCAACTCCCCCCCCCCCAACCCCCATCACAGTGATGACACTGTAAAGGTGGGAGGGAAACGCCTAAAACCCACCCCTTCTACCCAGACGCCCCCCCTCCCCTAACACCCCATCCTACCTCAACGCTACCCCCTAAAACCCCTACTGACACAGGCATTACTACAACCCCCCCACCTCCCCCCAAAGAAATCCCTACCCCCCACCCCGACAGTCCATCCCTACCACCCGACCCTCCCAGACACTACCCCTACCTATCCCCCCCTTGCCTCACTGCCTCTCCCTCAACCCCCCTTGCCTCACTGCCTCTCCCTCAACCCCCCTTGCCTCACTGCCTCTCCCTCAACCCCCTTGCCTCACTACCTCTCCCTCAACCCCCCTCCCTCCATGACACTACTCCTCCCCCTCCCTTTCCCTCAATAACACTACCCCTACCTCCCCTCCCACTCCTCCCTAACAGGGAATAAACAGCGAATAACAGGGAATAATTCCGTTGATATTCAACGGAAAAAATACAGGTAATTATATGTATTCGGAGTTGTAGGGAGTTTTTAGTTAAATTCCTGGAGTGTGAGGGGGGGGGGGGGTGTTGACGAGTGAGGGGGGGGGGGAGTTCCTCACCATGTGGTGAGGAACCTCCCAGAGAGTTTAATGTGAAGTGAGCAGAACACCATGAAGTTTTCACCAGACAGATTAATAGAATACGGAAACGATTGCGCACTTGTGAACGATGTTAAGTGATAAGTGTCTACAAAAGTGAACGGAAATGAGAGAAAACATAGAGGAGATAATTTGTAGTGTCCCCCCCTCCCTCTACAATCCCCCCCTACAACCACCCCCTCCCTACAACCCCTTCCCTACAACCCCTTCCCTACAACCCCTTCCCTACAACCCCTTCCCTACAACCCCTTCCCTACAACCCCTTCCCTACAACCCCTTCCCTACAACCCCTTCCCTACAACACCCCCCCTTTCCCTACAACCCCCCCCACTTCCCTACAACCCCCCCTTCCCTACAACCCCCCCTTCCCTACAACCCCCCCCTTCCCTACAACCTCCCCCCCCCTTCCCTACAACCCCTCTCACTTCCCTACAACCCCCCCCACTTCCCTACAACCCCCCCTTCCCTACAACCCCCCCCCCCTTCCCTACAACCTCCCCCCCCCCCTTCCTCATGGGACCACTACCAGAACGACGGTGGGACCAGCCCCCTCAGTCCCCCCCCCCGTCCATCCCCATCCCCCCATTCCCAATCCCCATCCCCCCTTCCAATCCCCATCCCCCTTCCAATCCCCATCCCCCCTTCCAATCCTCATCCCCCCTTCCAATCCCCATCCCCCCTTCCATCCCATCCCCCCCCATCCACCCTCATTGCACAACTACCCACTGTGATGTTCAACATCAAATATTTACTACTACAATTAAACTACAACAATAAATTATTGGAAGGAAAATAAGTTGTAAGAGAAGAAAATATTGGATTAGGAAATTAATGACCACTAACCCACAACTTGTAAATAGTTGTGGCCTAGTGGATAGTTAGTAGATAGTTGTGGTCTAGTTGTTGTAGCAAGCCAGCTGGTCTTGTTGCAACCGGGCGTTAGTATAGTGTAAGCATTAGCAACAATGCTCCAGTGACAGAATTATGAGACGTCAGCATCGCTGAGGTGCTAGAATAGATGCTGCTCTCACTTATAGACGCCACTACTCATAGTCTGATACTTTTCTCATTCATAGACGCCACTACTCATAGTCTGTGACACTTTCCTCACTCATAGACGCCACTACTCAGTCTGTGACACTTTCCTCACTCATAGACGCCACTACTCAGTCTGTGACACTTTCCTCACTCATAGACGCCACTACTCATATTTTGACACTTTCCTCATTCATAGACGCCACTACTCATAGTCTGTAACACTTTCCTTACTCATAGACGCCACTACTCATAGAAGCAAGCATTTTCCCCGACCAACTGAGCACTTTCCTCTCTTTCCCAGCCTATGTTACCATTCTTTTTCCCTCCCACCTTCGGTTCCAGTCATTCTATCACTCGAATTGAAAATAGTCCTTAGTTCTGCATCTCTTCCTCCTCAACACGTGCTGATCCTACTATCCTTCTCCCCATATTCTCCTCTTTTCCATATTTCTACCCGGTTCTTCTTTCCCTATTTCCCACCTGTTTCCTTTCTCTTTCCACCGTGTTTCCCTTTCCTTGTCTATGTGTGTAGATTCGTAGACAGCCGTGACGCGAAGCCTTAGCATGGACTCCCTGCTGGCGGATTATGCATGCTTAGGTCGGCCACTGCTTGTAATTCCCTTGTAAGTTGAAATGTTGATTTGAGTCTGCAAGGACATCTCTGATGCCTCTCATTTTTGCTTGATCTGGAGGTGAGAGAGAGCGAGTGAGTTTGGAATGAGTAGGTTAATGAGTAAATACTAGAAAAAACATAGTTTACAGGCAAACAATTTCTCAAGTTTACTGTTGTATACAATGGGAAACAAACTATCCACAAAGGCTTTCTGGTCTTGTGGAAGGAAGACCAATTACGCCCAGCAAAGGTATGTGAACCAGTACCACACCCAGCAGAGGTATGTCTACCAGTACTATGCCCAGCAAAGGTATGTCTACCAGTACTATGCCCAGCAAAGGTATGTCTACCAGTACTATGCCCAGCAAAGGTATTTCAACCAGTACCTCACCCAGCAAGGGTATGTCAACCAGTATACCACCTCCAGCAAGGGTATGTCTACCAGTACTATGCCCAGCAATGGTATTTCAACCAGTGCCTCACCCAGCAAGGATATGTCTACCAGTATCTCACCCAGCAAGGGTATGTCTACCAGTACCTCACCCAGTAGGCCATATCAACCAGTACTACATACAACAGGTTGTTTGGATATCTAACAATATGGATTAATATCACCTTTAGATAGGCCTACCTTCTCCTGTTATTTTTTTGCACCTGGTGACAAATTGTTCCTCCACAGTACGGGCAGGTGGAACAGATGATGTCTTTTCACCCTTCTCTTCCATTACCGTCTCTTCCAGTCCATTCCTGTGTCTTCCATCCTACAGAATTCCTTCTCTCACCATTTCCCATCGTGTATCTATTTCTCTCATTCGTACAATTATATTTCTATCTCACTATAATTTTTCTCTCTATTCCTTCTTCGCCATTTATCTACTTGCCTCCCAATTCTTTTCCCCTTGTTTATCTTCAATTATTTCCTCTTCTCTCTCATTTCTTTTCGAAAATCTTATCTTGTTATATTTTTCCTCGACGTTTCTTTGCTTTTCTTTCTTTACAGCTGCCGCTTCTGCTCCCTTTTTCTCTCTTCTCTTCCTCCTTCCCTCACGTTCTTAACCCCATCTCTCACTTTCACTCACGTTCCTAACCCCGTTCCTCACCTTCCCCTCACCCTCTTCCTCCCCTCAAGCTATTATTATCACCCTCACTGCCCCTCTCACGCGAAGGGGGTGTTTAAAGCCCCTTTCTACCTGCTTATAAATTTTAAATCTCCTGCCTGGTAGGCCCACCTGCCAAAAGGGTCCAGGTAGGCCTGGTTGCCCCCGCCGCTCCTCCCTACGCCTCCTATAATTGCTATAATTGGCCCAAATTGCGTGAATATTGCATATATAGCATGTGTCGTCTAGATAAATATAATCGATAATTATATGGACTCGGTATATAATAGCGTTAAGGATCGGGTCTAATGTTAGGATAAGGGGTGAGCCGTGTGGGTTTTCTATGTATGTAGGGCTGATATGTGGGTTTTAATATATGTAGTTATGGGTAAAGTTTTCATAAATGCGCTTGCGCGTTGGGGACGTTTCGGTAAGCACGCTTGTAAGGCGGGTAACAGCTTTTGGACTCAGGTTTTTAGCCGACTATTGGTTCATTGGCAGTGGCTCCTGCCACCGGGCTCATCATATAGATGTTTAAAACTGCGTTGGAAGTTTGCTTCCACTTCGTCTCGTAACTCTCTCGTCCGCGTTGATAACTAAACTATCAGTAGTGATTCCTTGATTCTTGTAGCTTATCTGAGTAGTTAACACCTCTCGTATCTCTTGTTGCTGTTTCTGGATATTTGATTCATGTTCACTTCGTCTGTCACAAAGATTTTTATATATTGTGATATAGCACCAGAGTTTCTTTCACCCTATGCCCCTGTTACCTAGCAGTAAAATAGGTACCTGGGTGTTAGTCAGCTGTCACGGGCTGCTTCCTGGGGGTGGAGGCCTGGTCGAGGACTGGGCTGCGGAGACACTAAAAAGCCCCGAAATCATCTCAAGATAACCTCTAGATAGCCGGTCAGCCCGTTAAGTGGGGGAAAGTTCAGACTTTTAGTTAACCTGCGGATCTGTTCTAGTGGCTCCTACTGATATTTTAGTTATGCACTCCATGCAAGAGCTGCATATTTTTGTACTGGTCTGACATAGGTAATGTTGAATATTCTGATTGGTTTTGTATTGTTCCTCAGGAATACAAGACTGTTTACGAGCTTCTGTATACCGCTGCTGTTTCCTTGGTAGCATCAGTGGTATACACAATAATACAGAACTATGTATTTATAACTATGTACAAATAAGCTATGTATTATGTCTATTTTTTTATCTTTTTGTTGCTCAAAATTGTGCTTTTGAATTTGCCATGCAGACAAAATTCCAGAGAAGTCCGCCTTGCTCTTGCTTGGATTGAAGTCAAGTCGCCAATATTAGAGCATCTTATATATAAATATTATTAAAACTCCATTATTTCAAACTACAAAATTTCAAATTACAAAATTAAATCATGTTTATTGCTGCCGCAGATTACTGAAATTTCAAAAAAATGAATAAAAAATACTGGTATTTTTACTATATTAAATAACATAATAGCAAGTTTTCTGATGTTTATCAGATATGATCGTAAGAACATAAGAATAAAGGCAACTGCAGAAAGCCTATTAGCCCATACGAAACAGCTCCTATTTATAACCACCCAATCCTATTCATATTCATGTCCAATCCAGATCATTCAGCTCCGTTCATTGAATTGTACATGGCTGGTACAGATTGCTTTGTTCAGTCAAAGGTATTGAATATAACAAGTGCTGTGATTGTATGTTTGGAAGATTGGAACTTAACAAATAATATACTGGTCAGACGAGGAGTCACAATAACGTGGCTGAAATATGTTGACCAGACCAGACACACTAGAAAGTGAAGGGACGACGATATTTCGGTCCTTCCTGGACCATTCTCAAGTCGACTGAGAATATCGATTCTCAAGTCGATTGTGAGACTTGAGAATCGACATTCTCAGTCGTCTACTATATACTGGCCATGTGTTTTGATACGACTGTCAGCAGTACTGCTATTAAGCAAGGTGCTTGCATCAGAATTTAATCAGAGCTTGGGAGATCCCCCTCTTCCTCTAGCATGTCGATATCATATTCATGGAATAATTATATCTACATTAACAAGTGTCATGATGACTCTACTGGACAAAATGTTGAGGACATTGCAGACAGAGCAGTTGCGTTTATCAAATCATTCAACACTCATAAAAAATGAAGAGGACGTCTTACAGACTGTAGAGAAGCTTAGAAATCAGTTTCTAGTGATAACAGAATTTGCAATTGCAGAACTGCAGATTCTGAATAATTATTCAAAGCATTTATGTGGACTAGGCCTAATGGGGATACCACATTAAAAAAAACGCGCCAACAGCAGTTACCCCTTGGGTGGTGTGGAAATACTGCTTTTTTTATGTAATAGATGTAAATTTCGATTGTCTGCTGACAGCATTAAATACTGTTTAATTCTGCTGATATTTTGTGTGTAGGTAGCTTTTGCAAGACGTGTCAATATTGCATGGAATGCATTATAAAAATAACCGATATATTAAGTCCATTGATGGCGATGATTCACAATAACGTGGCTGAAGAATATTGACCAGACTACACACTAGAAGGTGAAGGGACGACGACGTTTCGGTCCGTCCTGGACCATTCTCACAATCGACTTGAGAATGGTTCAGGACGGACCGAAACGTCGTCGTCATTTCTTCACCTTCTAGTGTGTGGTCTGGTCAACAAAAAGTCCATTGGAAAAAATGATCTCTGATCTTTGGGGCCACTTTATTATGGAATATAAACTGATGATAACTGCAAGAGGGGTTTAAGTTCTTGTTCACATGTAAGATACACAAGTCTTAAAGTGAAAGGTCTTGTACCCAAGATAACATGACCAACTGTTATAATTGACAACGATAACATCAAGATACACCAAAATATATGCAGATATCAAGAACTAATTCAACAATGAGTTGATTTTTTTCAAATTCAATTTACATATATGATGTAAAGAATCTATTTTTTGTTTTAGTTTCGTTTTGGTAGATTTAAATAGTTGTTTTGCTCAGTGCTTGACAGTCTTGGAGAGAGGGCGACTGATAAGCAATTTTTTTTATTATTTTCTACCACAGAAGGACTGATAAGCAATGAATGTCGTACCGTTTTATCTTGTAAATCCGCATAAACCGCTTTAAATTTAACTAAAAATAGGTATATTATCTATGATAAATTATTATTTTTTTTGCTTTACGAAAAGAATATATCACACAAAATGTAAAGATACATATATGAGAGATAAAAAAACAAATGAAAGTAACAACCTGGCGCAGCTGCGCTTGGCCCCTATATACAGAATGCATTATGCCTGAATGTTTATGCGGGTTGCACTTTATATATACAAGTACGTGGAACGGAAAGAAAAACCATATATATATATATATATATATATATATATATATATATATGACAGTGTCAGACCACGGAGGAAAATTGAAACAGGAATTTCCTTAAGTACTTTCGTATATTAATACATCTTCAGAAGGAAGATCTTTTTTTTATCTTCATGTTTATTTTTATACATCTTCACGTGTTTATTTTCGTGATATGCACACACATATATATATATTTGTGGAGCACAACCTTTCTTACAAGTGTAGGGACCCATAGCTTTGGAGAAGAAAATAAAGAGTATTCAGAGAAGACCTTGTGGATTCTCACATACAATCACAGCACTTCTCAACTTCATTGTACAAGATTACATGATTACAAAACGTGGTCTTAACACGTACACAACAGAACAATTACAAATAACATTAAAAACACACACCAACGGGCATCATTAATATATATCACGGACAGATTCGATCATTGTTGCAAGTCAAACACTTCTTCGAATTTCCTCCGAAGTTGGACTCGTGCCCAAGATGCAACAGGCATTTCTCCTCTGAATCGCCTCTGAAGGTGGAGTGCCGAAACCGGCCTTTCAGCCTCAAAAGGTGATTTAGGATCCGTCAAGGCTCTGGCACAGAGAAAGAACGGGAAGACGGTGTGAGGCTTGATAGTTCCTTTTTAGCATAAGTGTTTAAATATGACCGCTGTGATGGTGGTGTTGATCGAGCAGTGTAAGCTTTTCATGCTTCTGTTTCTATTTAGTATCAAGAACAATAAATTTCTCAACATTCATGGAAAAGAAACTTAATCATTGTTGCAGGCGATGAGTCACAATAACGTGGCTCAAGTATGTTGACCAGACCACACACTAGAAGGTGAAGGGACGACGACGACGTTTCGGTCCGTCCTGGACCATTCTCAAGTCGATTGTGCGAGACACACAATCGACTTGAGAATGGTCCAGGACGGACCGAAAGTCGTCGTCCCTTCACCTTCTAGTGTGTGGACGTCGTCGTCCCTTCACCTTCTAGTGTGTGGACGTTGTCATCCCTTCACCTTATAGTGTGTGGTCTGGTCAACTTAATTGTTGAAGGGTACATTTTCTATAACGTTTCGATCCTCTCTGGAACATCTTCAGGTAAAATATGAATACATGAGGTACGTTTTTTGGTTAAAAACAAATCAGAATGAGTCGAAGGAGTATTTGAGATGTGGCAATCAAACACAGGGTAAAGGGATAGGGCCAGCCACACACTGGGATAGACATCAGGGAAACTCCAGTACTCTTAGTGGGTGTGGAAGACCTAGATACCTCAAGACCTCAACCCGCGCAAGCACAACTAGGCGAGTACAACTAGGAAAGTACAACTAGGTGAGTACACACACTTTATCTTGCCCCCCTCTTTCCCTACTCCCCCATCCCCCAAACCCCTCCACCAGGATGCTGCTCGTGTAGCAGCTGTCTAACTTCCAGCTACATATTTTCTGCTAGGTGACCAGAGGCATCAGGGGGAAAAACTGTGCCCATTTGTATCTACCTCGACCGGTAGTCGAACTCAGGCCCTTAGGACTCCGACCTCTGAACACGAACCCTGTAATCTCGTAGTGTATTTCCGCATGTCTAATTATATGTATAATTGTGTATGTATACGTAGGTATATTTGTACATAGTGTATATGTACACTGTGAATATTTGTATGTATACAGAAAGAGCATGTGTGTGAAAAAAATTGTGTATATATATGTATGTGTGTGTATGTTTTGATTATGTATGTATTCTCTCTCATTTGCATTTTATCTACATTGTTGAATACAGCTGTTCAATCCTACACGGCTGAATACAACGAATACTTTTCCTATTGTAGAGTACGACGCCACGTCCCAGCGAGCAGTCACTGTCGTACATAATGTGTTGATGAATAGTGAGATGGTGTTTCATGTGTGATAGTGATGTTGACTGCGTGCTTAATGGTAGCGAAGGTGATCGTTGGGTTCATGTTGTTAGCGATATCGGTGTTAGCGTAAGTGGTAAATATATATATATATATATATATATATATATATATATATATATATATATATATATATATATATATATATATATATATATATATATATATATATATATATATATATATTGTGTGTGTATATCACGAAAATAAACACGTGATTAAGAATGTGACAATGTCAGACCACGGAGGAAAATGAAACAGGAATTTCCTTAAGTACTTTCGTATATTAAATACATCTTCAGAAGGAATGACATCCTTCTGAAGATGTATTTAATATACGAAAGTACTTAAGGAAATTCCTGTTTCATTTTCCTCCGTGGTCTGACATTGTCATAAATATATATATATATATATATATATATATATATATATATATATATATATATATATATATATATATATATATATATATATATATATATTATTTTATTATGTTTCCAGGAGAGATGCTGCGACACGCATCTTGATAGGAATATTAATTTCCTCTTCATTACGCGAGGGACATGAAAGTAATTCAGGGCTGCCAGAGCTGTTAGCGAGAAGGATATTGTTGCTTGTTCTGTCTTTTGATTGCTTCTTGGCGATTGTATTAGCGAGCTCACGTTAATACATATACATACATTCATACGCACATGTGGACACCCGCGCTTGAACGCTGAAGATGGCGGGGCTGTCACTCGCTTATAGACCTAGAAAATTAAGTGTCAGGTTAAGTATCACTTGTCACAGATTCATGGCAATAGGCCTCGAGGTCCTGGGATAAATGTGCACTTAAGTGCCTGAATAAAATGGGTTATAAATTCATTTTGGAATCGAGGAGACCCAAGAGCAGCCACTTTCCGGTTCCTGTGCCTCAGTGTGGTGATCTAGAGGGAAAAATTGCTGCTGTATCTTGGGCAAGTACCTCAATAGAACTATATGAGGTTTCTGAAGTACTTGCCATACATGTGTGTATTCTGTAATCTATAACACAATGTTGTAAATTACATAGACAAAGTATAATGTTTATCTTGAGGTTATCTTGAGATGATTTCGGGGCTTTAGTGTCCCCGCGGCCCGGTCCTCGACCGGCCTCCACCCCCAGGAAGCATCCTGTGACAGCTGACTAACTCCCGGGTACCTATTTACTGCTAGGTAACAGGGGCACTCAGGATGAAGAAACTTTGCCCATTTGTTTCTGCCTCGTGCGGGAATCGAACCCACGCCACAGAATTACGAGTCCTGCGCGCTATCCACCAGGCTACGAGGCCCCACTAATACACTAATAATTTACACTAATACAAAAATGTGGGTGGTAGGAGAAGTTACTCAACAGTTATTCAAGGGGTCAATCGTGAAGGTCTTCTCTGACTGCCTTGCATTCTCTTCTTCAAGGCTATGGGTCTCCCACAATTATACCAGATGTGATCATTAACCACCTTCCTCAGCCCTGGCTTCGTCTTTTTGTTAATTAATCTTTTTCTCTTCGCTTCTCCAAAATATGTCTTTTATTCTCTCTTCTTCGTTTCTCTTTTATTCTAACTTTATCTTCGAAACTCCAATCACTCAATTTCTCACTTTCTCCTCTCCCTTCCCTCATTAATATCTTTCCTCACACCTTTTTTCCTTATTCCTTGTTATACTTTTCTTTTCTTTACCTGTTCTTTCGCCATCTTTCTCAGCTCATATCCTTTGCTTCACCTCTCAATTTTCTAATTCCCTGATCATCACCTATTCTTCATCTTCCTTCACATTATGATTCACCTCTCACCTCTAACGTCTTCTCTCTTTGGCCCTCTTCTTATCTCTCGTTTCATCCCTCCATCTACCCCCATTATTCTCTTTCCCTTTTCACTCCATCCTTTTTCTCTTTTTATCCTCTCTTTACTATTCCTTCTTCCATATCATCCCCTTTGCACCCCATCTCCCTTGTCATATCCTCATATTTCCCATTATCCTATCTTCTTCTTCTCTTCCCTATCTACTCCTCTACCCCATAACCCCTCTTTCTCATCCCATTTACCCCTTCCCTCTCACCCTTTTCCGCTTTCCTCTTGCCTTTCCACCCCCTACCTTCCCTTTACCCAGAGAGATAAAATAGACTCAATAATCAGAAGACTCGGAGATCGTGGATGTCAAAGGATATCATCGGCCAAACTTCCTTCACGACTGATAGCAATTAACGTAGAAATGACATTACGGTCAAAGGTGACGAAATACAAAGGTGAGGGCTTAATTGAATTCTTGTGATATCTTCTCGCAGACACTTAGCTATCAGTGAAGAAGGGGGAAGAGAGTTTTAGCTCCTGGTTGCTATACTTGCTATATCGTCGGTTGTGTTATAGCTAATCGTAAGGTACAGGATTGAGGCGTCGACTGCGTGCTGAATCCTCAGCTGATCATTGAGTCTTGATTTCACGTGTTTGTTAAGGAAACTTGTTCCAAATGCGAGTTAGTTTAGGAATGAAATGGTCGCTAATGGCTCTTGAAAAAAAGGCACAGACAGCACAAGGCTGTTGATTGCTGAGCAACTTGTATTGTGATTGCCAACTTGTAGTTGTCAACAAAGTTGGGATAGATGGGGGGGGAATATATAGTACATTCGCTTAGTACATAACAGTAAATTTGTCGACATCTTTGTGATGCTGGAGGGTCTGAGGCGATAACCAGTTCCTCGATAACGGGTCCAGACTTGAGATGAGTCTTCTCATACAGTCTTCCACCTTGTCCAAAATTCTGATGAACGTCAGGCTATCGTGAAGAGCAGGGAGTAATCTTTCTCTCTGTGTGTCTCTCTGTGTCTCTCTGTGTCTCTCTGTGTCTCTCTGTGTCTCTCTGTGTCTCTCTGTGTCTCTCTGTGTCTCTCTGTGTCTCTCTGTGTCTCTCTGTGTCTCTCTGTCTCTCTCTGTCTCTCTCTGTCTCTCTCTGTCTCTCTCTGTCTCTCTCTGTCTCTCTCTGTCTCTCTCTGTCTCTCTCTGTCTCTCTCTGTGTCTCTCTGTGTCTCTCTGTGTCTGTGTCTCTCTGTGTCTCTCTGTGTCTCTCTGTCTCTCTCTGTCTCTCTCTGTGTCTCTCTGTGTCTCTCTGTGTCTGTGTCTCTCTGTGTCTCTCTGTCTCTCTCTGTCTCTCTCTGTCTCTGTCTCTCTCTCTCTGTCTCTCTCTGTCTCTCTGTGTCTCTCTGCGTCTCTCTGTGTCTGTCTCTCTCCTGTATGGCTTTTTTTATCTCCAAATGAACTCTGTTTAATTAATCAAAAAAAGTACATTGCATTTTAAAGAAATTAAATACATTGAAGTTAATCACCTTGTATAAGTAAATAAAAAGCATTCACAGTTTAGAAAACCAAATACCTGACAATTGTAACAAATACAATATATGGCAGTTGTATCACACACACAATGCATTGCAATTTGTGGGATGGTGTGTGTGTGTGTGTGTGTGTGTGTGGGAGGCAGGATAGCCCCCCCACCTCTCCCCCCCTCTCCCCCCCTCCCCCCCCTCCCCCCCCCCAAACACTTGCTATCCATTACCTTCCACAACAGAACAGTTCACAACCCTTAGAGGGCTGAGGTGTAACCTCAAGGGGCTATTCTACCCCATGCACAACCCATCCAATACACGAATATTACAGGTAATTACAAAATATGATTTTATATATTTGATTTTATGAAACATAATAAAGCAAAAGAAACTAAAAAAGAAGGGGGTGATAGGAGAAAAGCACACACAAACATTATTGGAGAGGACCTAAACATTCCTTCTAATGCGTTGTGTGTGGTTTCCTCCGAGGCTAAGGGACCCCTTTCTTCCAGCCAGAGGTGGTACTCTTATTGAAATATTGTTTTGTAATTTCAAATTAAATTTCAAATCTTTCGAATGTTTGCCCTAAAAAATTATCCAAATGCAGGGTAAACATTCCAATGATTTGAAACTTAGAATTTTGCAACGTTAATACTCTGTACGTCACAGTCAAATGCCTAATGCTTTGAACAATTCCACAAGGGCCGTGACGAGGATTCGAACCTGCGTCCGGGAGCATCCCAGACACTGCCTTAATCGACTGAGCTACGACAGTCGTAGATGATGCATCAAATTGTTCATTTGATGCATCACGTTATTGTGATCTCTGTGTGTGCCTAATGCTTTGATCATTTGTAAGAAAATTCTTACCAAATTGATTGGGAGATGACTTGTTCAATACGGGAATCTTCAACAGGAACAATATTGAATCTGTTTTAATACAGATTACAAAATCATTTAATTGGAATATTAGCAGTAGTTTGTATGATTTAGATCCATTTTTGATTGATTAGGTAAAGGGAGATTCGAGTAGGATCAATAACACACATTTATCTCACTAATCCCTTATTAATATCCCATAATTTTATGAAAAGCATTGTACCTAACTTCAACTTTTTCCTGCCTATCCTTCTTTAAATCCATCCTTCTTTAAGATGTATTTTTAAATACGAAAGTACGAAGGTACTTAATAAAATTCCTGTCTTAACCTTTCCTACTTTGTCTGACACACACACACACACACACACACACACACACACACACACACACACACACACACACACACACACACACACATGATAGGAACGTATAAGATACTCGGGGGATTGACAGAGTGGACATAGACGAAATGTTCACACGGAATAGTAACAGAACGAGGGGACATGGATGGAAGCTTGAAACTCAGATGAATCACAGAGATGTTAGGAAGTTTTCTTTTAGCGTGAGAGTAGTGGGAAAATGGAATGCACTTCAGGGACAGGTTGTGGAAGCAAATACTATTCATAATTTTTAAACCCGGTATGATAGGGAAATGGGACAGGAGTCATTGCTGTAAACAACCGATGCTCGAAAGGCGGGATCCAAGAGTCAATGCTCGATCCTGCAGACACAACTAGGTGAGTACACACATATATCCACAAACAAGACTTTTCCCTTTTCTTCCAAAAAAGAGCAGCTTCTCAGAGCAACATCTCGGTGCTCATCTCTCCGTATGTATTACCAACCACAAAAACCAAACCCATCATTTAAAACCGATGAAATCGATCAAAATCTGTCATGATGGAGGCAGCTTCGCGTCTCGCTACTAAGCGGTGCTCACGGCGTCACCAGAATGATCTTGAGAACGGTTATCGCTGCGTCTTCCACACTTCAAATGTTTCTCTAACGTGGGCCGCCAGCTTAACTTTGGCCAGACGTTCAGCCTTTGTTGGACGGTAGCTTGACGTTCCCCGCCCCGAACAGACGCCTTTTAAGAGACGCCTAACGTTCCTTAGCCGCTACGCTGCCGTCATTTTGAAGAGCCGGGGAGACAGAGGAAGGCTCAGAGAACGGCAGATGGATCCTGGATTTCGATAATATATATATATATATATATATATATATATATATATATATATATATATATATATATATATATATATATATATATATATATATATATATATGTCGTACCTAGTAGCCAGAACTCACTTCTCAGCCTACTATGCAAGGCCCGATTTGCCTAATAAGCTAAGTTTTCATGAATTAATTGTTTTTCGACTATCTAACCTACCTAACCTAACCTAACCTAACTTTTTCGGCTACCTAACCCAACCTAACCTATAAAGATAGGTTAGGTTAGGTTAGGTAGGGTTGGTTAGGTTCGGTCATATATCTACGTTAATTTTAACTCCAATAAAAAAAATTGACCTCATACATAATGAAATGGGTAGCTTTATCATTTCATAAGAAAAAAATTAGTGAAAATATATTAATTCAGGAAAACTTGGCTTATTAGGCAAATCGGGCCTTGAATAGTAGGCCGAGAAGTGCGTTCTGGCTACTAGGTACGACATATATATATATATATATATATATATATATATATATATATATATATATATATATATATATATATATATATATATACTATACGTATGGCATTTCCAGTTTTCTTTGGGTGTGTATCACAGCAATGTTTACCATCTGAAGGACGTATTTCACTTATTTCTGGGAATGGCTTTCACATTAAATAATTGTGACACACACACACACACACACACACACACACACACACACACACACACACACACACACACACACACGCGCGCACGCGCACGCACGCACGCACGGGACACAAGCGTAGCTCTCATCGTGTAACTAAAGTTGGGTAATTATATATATATATATATATATATATATATATATATATATATATATATATATATATATATATATATTTATTTATTTATTATAGTGTGTGTGTGTGTGTATAATAATAATCAGTTGGAACTCTACTGACCCGGCCAGGATTCGAACCCCCGCCGACCATGATCCCCCTTAAGCGTATAGGTCACTGTAACGATCTCACCAATGAACAATCATTGGTGAGGTGGCTACAGTATCCCATACCCTCGGGTGTGATCCTGATCGGCGGAGATTCGAATCCCCGCTGGATCAAAAGAGAGAGAGCGTTTAATGATTTTCACAAGCGCGACAAGCTACAGACTCCAATAACATGTCGAGCTGTGAACAGTTCCATCCTCTCTCTCCACAACTCAATATACTAAAAGTAGAGAAAACTAATAAACCTTCACCCACACTTTCCGCAAAACCCAGACAATCGACTTCGTTACGAGGAGAGGTTATCTTTTTTTATGAATATCCTCCTTGGAGTTATTTCTTGAAGGACAAGGAACTGTGGCGTTTTGCGAGTCGTTGCGGTACTTTTCTGCCAAGCCAATAACGTCTTTCCCCAGTGGCTTTTAGTGTGTGTTTTTAGCGAGGTCGGAGGTGGCTTTATAGCTTATATCCCGCTACCTTAAAACTGTCTCCCGCAAACATCAATTTATTGTCCTCCCAGATACGTGTAAAATTTTTATTGTGCCATCAGAGAGAGAGACTTTGGTTCCTTTCTTTCTGTCTATCGTTTTCTGTCTCT
>NC_091228.1:7988435-8045935 GCF_040958095.1 Procambarus clarkii
TCTCTCTATCTCTCTCTCTCCACCCCCCTCTCTCTCACTCACCCTCTCTCTCTCTCTCTTTCTGTCTGTCTGTCTTATTCTCTCCTAATGAAATCTGTATAATTAATCAAATTAAGTACATTGCATTTTAAAGAAATAAAATGCATTGAAGTTGATCACCTTGTAAAAAATAAAATGCATTGAAATTGATCACCTTCTCTCAATGATTCTCTGACCTCCAATGTAATATTTAGTTATGTTGAGGATTTCTGCTGATTATATATGCTCTTTTCACACGTTTTCTTTCTCCTTTTCCATTCATTTTCTACTTTCTTCCAATCGTTTTTCCCTCTTTTTTTTATTTCCTCACCCCCCCCCCCATACCCAGGTTGTTCTCTCTAGTAACTCTACTCATTATTCCTCTACACTCATCTCTAAAATCCTCTACACTCAAACATCGACCATTTCTTCCTTAAGTTCTGAAAAATAAGGGGAGGGAAAACTTTCCCTTATTTTCCACGCCCCTTTTTCCCCTCAGGGAAAACCTCTCACACCACCAACTGCTCCGAAAACAAATGGGAAACTTTCCGAAATAATTAATGAAATAAATTTAACAAGAGATGAATGACTATAATTAGGACTCAAAGGAAAAAAAACTAATGTTTACCCAATAGTGTTTGCAAAAAAATCAATCAAGATAGCCAAACATATTAGAAATATTTCCTTTCAAATATCTATAACAAACTAAATTTACAAAGAAATTTCAAGACACTTTGATATCCAATTCTTTTTCGTTTTTTTAAACATTCTTCTTCTCTTCCTTTTTCTTTTCAAGAAGTTTATCATGCTTGGAACTTTACCAATTCCTTAGAATTCCTCTTATCTTTGTACTCCCCCCTCTCCCCCCCCTTCTTCCTCGTCCCTTCTTCGCTACATAGGCCTATAAGCGTCCCTCCGCCAAGGCAAGTCAGTTGCCAAACACCTTCACAACTCCCATCTCATCTCCTGTTTTAGAGTGCAACTGAAAAATGAAATTAAAATGTATAAAAGACTTTTGTAATCGACACACAAGTCCCCAGTGAATGACAAGGTGTGGACTTTGACACACCTGTCAAGCTGGCAAACATGTGTTATATGTGTTTGGGAAATAAATCTTGCCACTGTCTGTGTCACAGCTCCACATGTAATGGTAAACTAAACATTGGTTTACAGTATGAATGTTTTAATAATATAAATCAAATGTTTTTATATTTAAGCTAAAAATGTAAATTTGATTTTGACATGTTCATCTGTTCATTCCAGCCAATGTTGTTTATATTCGTGTAAGGTGTTACAAACATACTGTAGTTTCTAGTTCTAATTCTAAATTGAGATATAATAGCTTGATTCACATCTAAGAAACTGCCAATTCCAGAGAGGAAGTTTGGAGATGTGACAACTGTGCCTCACATTC
This sequence comes from Procambarus clarkii, assembly GCF_040958095.1. Lineage (NCBI taxonomy): Eukaryota > Metazoa > Arthropoda > Malacostraca > Decapoda > Cambaridae > Procambarus > Procambarus clarkii. The sequence goes on from NC_091228.1 coordinate 7,989,868, forward strand.
TTGTAGGGGGAGTGTGAGGAACCACCTCGTCCCTCTCTGTCCCTCCACCTACACTAAGACCCCTCAAAACTTCCCCCTCCGCCCACACACTATCACCTCCCATCCTCCACCCACACACTATCCCCTCCCATCCTCCACCCACACACTATCCCCTCCCATCCTCCACCCACACACTATCCCCTCCCATCCTCCACCCACACACTATCCCCTCCCATCCTCCACCCACACACTATCCCTTCCCATCCTCCACCCACACACTATCCCCTCCCATCCTCCACCCACACACTATCCCCTCCCATCCTCCACCCACACACTATCCCCTCCCATCCTCCACCCACACACTATCCCCTCCCATCCTCCACCCACACACTATCCCCTCCCATCCTCCACCCACACACTATCCCCTCCCATCCTCCACCCACACACTATCCCCTCCCATCCTCCACCCACACACTATCCCCTCCCATCCTCCGCCCACACACTATCCCCTCCCATCCTCCGCCCACACACTATCCCCTACCATCCTCCGCCCACACACTATCCCCAATGCTGGCTCCTTGCAAACCAGCTACTACCTCCAGGATCACTAACATCCCATCCTCCACCCACACACTATCCCCTCCCATCCTCCACCCACACACTATCCCCTCCCATCCTCCACCCACACACTATCCCCTCCCATCCTCCACCCACACACTATCCCCTCCCATCCTCCACCCACACACTATCACCACCACCCACGCATTAACAACCCCACCCACCCTCCACCCAGCCGGGCGCTCGATGAACGCCAGCCTATAACTCATAATAACAAAAGAGTGATTGTATTCATGCAGCGACTTGATGTTTCTCCGTCTGTCCCTTCCATCCGTGGAACAGTGAGGGGACGTGAGGGGAGAGGCAGAGGGAGGGGGGAGGGGGCAAGGAAGGTAGTGGGAGGGGAAAGGAACAGCGAAAAATGCTTTCTAGAAAGTTGGAAATGTAAATACCCTAATTTTTCATGTCCTAGCAATCATAGGTCTAACGTTCACTATCTTAGGGCTACTTACTAAGGCCTTAGGTAGCCGATCGGCCGAGCGGATAGCACACTGGACTTGTGATCCTGTGGTCTCGGGTTCGATCCCGGGGGCCGGCGAGAAATAATGTGCAGAGTTTCTTTCACCTTATGCCCCTGTTACCTAGCAGTAAAATAGGTACCTGGGTGTTAGCTGTCACGGGCTGCTTCCTGGGGGTAGAGGCCTGGTCGAGGACCGGGCCGCGGGGACACAAAAGCCCCGAAATCGTCTCAAGATAACCAAGATACTGTTGTACATATATGTGCTAGACAGAGGAATAATTACGTTCTAGACTTTAGCTTTTCTTGGTCTTTGCAAAATATAATAAACGTAAATCTGTTTTGGGTCCAAAAAAATTGGTACATTTCGATCAAACAGTTGTTAAAAGTATTATAATTTTAGGAGGTTAAGTTGTGATTGCTTATGGCGCAGTGGTAACATACTCACCTCGCGAGCGATTTGTCTAGGTTCGAGTCCTGATCAGGGAAGATTGTCTGGGCTAGTCCTTAACTATTCATCCAGGAATAATTAGTCTCCTGGTTGTAACCTCTTGGCTCGTCGTGTTCCAGGGGGAACAAGGAACTAGTGGATAAGGCTGACCATGAGCTATGAGATGGGAAAACACACTTGGCCTGAAGAAATCCACAAGGGCCGTGACGAGGATTCGAACCTGCGTCCGGGAACATCCCAGATACTGCCTTAATCGACTGAGCAACGACAGGGTTAAAAAGAGTTGAAACTCTTGACTTGCTAACAGGAGTCAGAAGTCTCCTGTCCCTCTTCTCACCTTCTTAAGGAAACAAAAAACAAAATTAGATGACGCAGCCTAAGACGCACTCTCCAAGTGATATTATTCCCCCCGACTTGTTGACCAGACCACACACTAGAAGGTGAAGGGACGACGACGTTTCGGTCCGTCCAGGACCATTATCATGTCGTGAGATGAATTGATATCATCAGCCACGTTGTTGTGAATTATTGTCTGCATCTAAGGCATGAATTAACTAAGGCTTGGCAGTGACAGTATGGTAGATGACAGTATGGTAGATGACAGTATGGTAGATGACAGTATGGTAGATGACAGTATGGTAGATGACAGTATGGTAGATGACAGTATGGTAGATGACAGTATGGTAGATGACAGTATGGTAGTGATAAACTGAACAGTTTTCAGTCCAGTTAGTTGCCAAAATGTGTTCCATAATTTTAAGTATTTTGTTTTTTAAGAATATTAAAATAACTCTGTTCGGGCAATAAGAACCATCATTCTAGTTGTTTCATATAACACATCATCTTAGTTTGCTCTTGAAGGGTTTTCTTGAGACCTAAATGATGTATGCAATCTATGTGATCTATATCAAAATATCACAAACCAACTACATATCTTTTTATGTTGAAATTTCGATTGCCAGCATTAAATCAAGTACATAAAAGTCTGTTTCGTACTAAATACGTGGCTCAGTCTTGAATTTGGTCAAACAGCTAAATATAAGACTGGACACTTAAACATGATTTATAATAATAATAATAATAACAGTGAAAATATTATTTTTTTTTACCATAACTAGTATGAAGTGATGACAGTGGAAGACTTGAGCCTCGTTCAATAACACACTTAACAGCCTTTCTATGCCAGTAATACTGTAATTAACAGCATTACTTTACCTATATTAAGTATTACAAAGTAATACTGTAAGTATTATCAAAGTATTAAGTATTATCAAATTAATTAAGTATTAAGTATTATCAAAGTAATTAAGTAAGTATTAAGTATTATCAAAGTAATACAAAGTAATACTGTAAGTAACAGTATTACTTATTATACCCATATTAAGAAGAACCGACAATAAGACAGGTTTACACTGTAACAGGAGTTTACTCAGGAGAAAAGAGAGATAAGAGAGAGAGGGAGACAGACCGGCAAAGAGAGAAAGAGAGAGAGAAAGAGAATGAATCTAGAGAAGCAAAAAATGTTTGGAATATGGTAATAACATTATCAGAAATTCGCCATTCGGAGAGAATAATCGATACCACAGTGCGTGGGTGGATTTGTCACCGAGGGGGGGGGGAGGGAGGGGCTGGAGATGGAAGGGAAAGGGACAGGCGGACGGAGGGAGGGGAAGTCAACAAGGGGAGAGAGAACTCAAAGAACACCAGCCGTACAAATGGAAATGAAAGAGCGGAAGGGAAAGAAATAAGAGATTTAAGAAGGGGAGATAGACGTTAAAATACGATTAAGTGAACAAACAAGAGAGCTTAAACCAGTGAAGAAAATAGAACTTAAATGGATAAAATGAGAGAGAGAGAATAGTGAGAAAGAACAACATAGACTCAAGGTTAGCGTGGATCACAGGCCTATTTCTCTCCCCAAACCCCCCCCCCCCTATCCCCCCCTTTTTCCCCTCACATCTCATCCGATTTTTCCCTCCATGCCCCCTCTCGCTGGGGACTTCCTGAATTAAAATACAGAGTTATGACCCGAAATGACAGACCATCATGTCTTTGGCGGAATGCCGTAGGGGTGTAGCCACACGAGGCGGGGGAAGCTGTCATAAAATCTACAATAGTAATGAGTCAGAGGCTATGAGATTTCTATGTTTTGACCCCGAATAGAAAGTCCCTTTTCTCGCGGCCCTATTGCAGTCCTTTTGTCATCTCGGTCCTGTGAGATTAAGCTGTTTCGTACACCAATATCGTCATCTTAGCGATGGTGAGAACTGTGGGAGGAGAGAAAGATGGCAGTCATCTCTGAAGACTGTCATCATATTCAACACTAGAAGCTGAAAAAACAGATGAGGTGGTGATAGCAAAGCAAATCAAAAAGGTTCAGGACATGATGAGAGGAGGGAAGCAACTCCCCCCAAGCATTACAGGGAGCTGAAAATACTCCGGAAAAGGGTTCCAACACCATCGAAGTCTCCTCATCTGGAAGAAAGGATCTGAAGCCTAAAAGTGACCACTGGTAAGAAAAGCATCCTATACGGTCGGCCGAGCGAACAGCACGCTGGACTTGTGATCCTGGGTTCGATCCCGGGCGCCGGCGAGAAACAATGGGCAGAGTTTCTTTCACCCTATGCCCCTGTTACCTAGCAGTAAAATAGGTACCTGGGTGTTAGTCAGCTGTCACGGGCTGCTTCCTGGGGGTGGAGGCCTGGTCGAGGACCGGGCCGCGGGGACACTAAAGCCCCGAAATCATCTCAAGATAACCTCAAGATAACCTCAAGATAACTGTATACACCAGAAGACGACATTCCAGCTAGCACAAGGCCCCCACCTCGAACTCGGACCTGGTGACTTCGAAGGCCATACCACACCACCACACAAGTCCTTGAGGAGCATAATTGTACTAAAGGAGAAGGAGAAGAGGTTAAAGAATAGGGAGTGACAAGGTTTAGAAGAGGGAGTGACTAGGTGTATGGAGAAGGAAGTGAACAATGTAATCTTCAAAGAGACGTTGTTCATACAAGTTACCATGGTATGAACGCGCTTGGATCCGCTAAGTAGGTGAACACGTGAACACCTGAAGCTCTGCGTTCTTCCCCCTCTAAACTGCTGCTATTACAGCTGCGCATGTCGTTCCTGCTGATATTGACGCATTTGCAACCGCATTTGTCGTTGTAGTTGCTCCTATTTCTGCAGTTACAATCCAACCTGTCGCTGTTGCATGTGCTATTGCTGCATTTACAGGCACACACACACCTGTTGCTGCTCGAATTACTGCAGTACACCTGTATTGTGGTTGTTACCGTTATTGATTTTGCAATTACATTCACATCTGTCGTTGTTGATGTTTCCGTTACCGTTACTGACGTTGCTTAGAACTCGGGTTTGGCGTGGCTGCCTTAAGCGTTTTGGCATTGTGGTTATATTACCTAGTTATCGTGGCTGTCGCTGCGGCTGGTGGAAGGTGTGTGTGTGTGTGTATGTGTGTGTATATATATAATATTATTTATATATTATGTTTATACCTTATATGATGGTATATATACATCTTATTATGTACCTTATATATTCCTTATATAGGGACCCTTAGCCTCCTCCAAGGCTAAGGGTCCCCTTCTTCTAGCCAGAGATGGTACTCCCTTCCATATAAAAACATATATATAAATATATATATATATATATATATATATATATATATATATATAATATTTGCATTTATTATCAATTTTATTATAAACATTTATATACGATTTACTGAATACCATTATTATTACTCGCATTGTGGCGACACCAGATAATTGAATTATTAATCAATAACCTTTGACTAAAATAATTCTTTGGTCCCATTTTCATGATTTCCCCCCTCCCCCCCTCCCTCTTACCCTTGCCCCCTCGCTTTCTCTCCCCCCTATTCTTCCCTATTCCTTTCTCATCCCCCTCCTTGCCTCCCCCTATTTCCTCAATTTCCCGAAATCTTTTAGAATAGGGGCAAAGCCTCTTTTTACGAGCGGGGGGAAAGTTGCATAATAAGAACTAATTTGAATATGGGGTGCGGGGGTGAGAGGTGTCGGTAACTCTTATTTTGATGGCTCGGAGGACGACAGGCCAGGTGGCGGGAGTGGTTGGGGAGGTTGTGGTGGTGGTGGGGGGGGGTGGAGGGGGGAAGGTTGTGGTAGTGGTGGGTGGGGTTGTGGTGGAAGGTTGTGGTCGTGGGGGGCAGTGGTTGGAAAGGTTTTGGTGGGGGAGGGGGGATGTTAGGGTGATGGTGGGGTGGGGGGGGAGTGGTAAATGTTTGGGTAGTGGTGGTTGTGGTGGAGGTGAATTGTAGGGTTGTGGTGGTTGCGGTGGGTTGAATTGTAGGGTTGTGGTGGTTGCGGTGGGTTGAATTGTAGGGTTGTGGTGGTTGCGGTGGGGGGATGGTTAATGTTTGGGTGGTGGTGGTTGGGGTTGGGGGGTGGTGGTTGTGGTGGGGGATGAGGTTGGGTTGAACAATGTAAGGGTGATAGAGCCATTATTGACCATTTTAAGGTTGACAGTGGAAATGTGGGTTGTTGTTGAACAAAGTTTAGGGTGGTGGTAGTTGTGGTAGTGTTAAACAATAAATGGGTGATTGTGGTGGTTGGGACGAGTAGAGGTGAAACAGGTAGTGAGGATTGTTGAACAATGAAAGTGATTGTGGAGATAAATAATGTTTAAATAGTGGTGGTACTAATGGGCAGGATAGTGTAGTGGTGATAGTGACGGTGAATCTGATAATGTATGAGGATGGCGGTTCACCATATTGGTGGAGTTGTATAATTTAGGGACTCTTATGATGATGAGGGAGTCGATCGGGATGATGAATGAGAGTTGACTAGACGGAAATAGATAATTTACTCACCTAGTTCTTATTGCAAGAGTTGAGCTTCGGCTCTTTGGTCCCACCTCTCAACTGTCAATTATGTACAGAATCCTAAACCTATTGGGTTCTATCCAATCTACATTTCCAACCATTTATGGAACAACATACAAGAGTGATAGAAGGGATGTATTTGATGAATGAAGCTGTTATAGAGATGACAAGAAGTGAGCAGAAGGAATAGGGGATAGAAATATAGAGAGATATGGGGGGAAGACTGGACGAATCAGAGTGACGAGAAGGGAGAAAGAAATGAAGCAATGAAAGAGAAACGAAAAGATAGAAATGACAGAGGGAGGAGAGGATAGCCTGAGATGACTGATGGGGATGCTGGTAGCCAGGCAACCAGCTCATCGCAATTGACTTCTCCAGATGAGAGCTTGCAATTTTTCAAACAACAATTTCTACCCAATAAATAAACCCTCCCCTCCCACCCCCCCTCAAACCCCTTACCCCCCCCTTACAATCAATCAAAATTTAGATGACAACCATTCTTTAAGAATTCAAACAGTCTGATATCCCTGTTCACACATTTAAAGAGCTAAGTGTCAACTGGGCGGAGGCTGCAGCCAATCAGAGTCGATCCTGCGCCGGACGGGAGATTTTAGGGGAGGAGTTTAAAAAAAAAAAACACTTTGCATTTTAAAACACAAAATGGTCACCCCCTCTCAAGCTTGCCTAGTTTTCATTCGTCGGGACTCGAGCGAGGGGAGGCTGAGAGCGAATCAGAACCAGGGGAACCATGGAGATGAAGGGAAGGGAAAGAGGATGGGTAAGAGGGAAGAAGAAAGTGACAGAAAGGGGAGGGAAGGAAGGATGAAGAGAGAGAAGCAAGGAGAGAGACTTAGAGAGAGAGAGATGGTAGAAAGGGAGAGAGGATGATAAAAAAGAAAGGGAATGGGATAGGAACTGAGGAAGAGATGGTGGTATTGTGAGAAGAATGGAGGGAAGGGGAAGGGATTGAGTGAGAGAAAAAGAGAGAGCGAGAGAACAAGAACGAGAGCACAAATGTGAGAGGGGGAACGGAACTGGGATGAAGAGTTGCTCTGTAAATCCTTCCTTGGTCAGGATTCGAATCCAGGCGACGCTATGCGTAGGATTAATACGCTACCACAAATGATCTCCCACACTACATCACCGAATGCCCAGTTATCAGACCATTCAGACCCATTGGCATGAGGTACCTGGGGCTCTATAGTTATTTTATTCACTCTCGTGTTGAAGATGAAATCCTCATAATGCACCCAGAGTCTGTCTTGTGTAGACTACTGATCACATGCCTCTGTATGACTAACAATCATGTGTGATGGAGATTCTTAGCATCACGTAGTTAGTTTTGTGACACACTGTACTCCCCTTCATATAATCTAGGGTAGCTAGTTCTTGACACACACTGTACTTCCCCCTTCATATAATCTAGGGTAGCTAGTTCATGACACACACTGTACTTTCCCTTCATATAATCTAGGGTAGCTAGTTCTTGACACACACTGTTCTTCCCCCTTCATATAATATAGGGCAGCTAGTTCTTGACACACACTGTACTCCCCTTCATATAATCTAGGGTAGCTAGTTCTTGACACACACTGTACTCCCCTTCATATAATCTAGGGTAGCTAGTTCTTGACACACACTGTTCTTCCCCCTTCATATAATATAGGGCAGCTAGTTCTTGACACACACTGTACTCCCCTTCATATAATCTAGGGTAGCAAGTTCTTGACACACACTGTACTCCCCTTCATATAATCTAGGGTAGCTAGTTCATGACACACACTGTACTCCCCTTCATATAATCTAGGGTAGCTAGTTCATGACACACACTGTTCTTTCCCCTTCATATAATATAGGGCAGCTAGTTCTTGACACACACTGTACTCCCCTTCATATAATATAGGATAACTAGTTCATGACACAGACTGTACTCCCCTTCATATAGTCTAGGGCAGCTAGTTCTAGACACACACTGTACTCCCCTTCATATAATATAGGATAACTAGTTCATGACACAGACTGTACTCCCCTTCATATAATATAGGATAACTAGTTCATGACACAGACTGTACTCCCCTTCATATAGCGTAAGTTAGGTAGATGCACAAATGCACATGTACCTAAATGTGTTACAAAAATGGGATTGTAATTGAACTAGAGTGCATACCATTTTGAAGATATTATCTTCAATATAAATTGATTCAAAAATCACAACATATATCAGATATTAACTCGATGTAGTTTGAAATCAACTCCTTTATCGTTGCTACCAGTAATCGGTTTCCGATCCCACATACTGAGGCAACGCAGCCGCGGTTAGTCGTCTTTGATTCCTTTTGGGCTTCAACGTAGCCAATATAACCCTCCTACACTCTCCCGTCCTCAGCCAAGATTATTGACAGAAACACACAATGTAGTGTATTTTATATTAATGCTTCGCGAAGGAGAAATTTGACGAAGATTTTAAAATAATATTACGTGTTAATATCTTCATGCTTTATTCACTCTCACTCACTCACTCACTCACTCACTCACTCACTCACTCACTCACTCACTGGGCAGACAAGGATGGATTATTTAACGCGGGTGGGTGGTACACGCACCAGGGGACACAGGTGGAAGCTGAGTACCCAGACGAGCCACAGAGATTTTAGAAAGACCCTTTTCAGTGTCAGAGTAGTTAGTAAATGGAATGCACTAGGCAGTGATGTGGTGGAGGCTGACTCCATACACAGTTTCAAATGTAGATGTGATAGAGCCCAGTAGGCTCGGAAATCTTTACACCAGTTGATTGACAGGTGAGAGGCGGGACCAAAGAGCCAGAGTTAAACCCTCCGCAAGCATAACTAGATGATTACACTCACTGCCTTGGGTAAAAGATCCACCAGTTTTTGAAGGAACTGGGTTCTAAGTCTTGATACATTGCTCTTGCTGTTTCGACAATCATTGAGACAGCCTCTTGCTGTTTCGACAATCATTGAGACAGCCTCTTGCTGTTTCGACAATCATTGAGACAGCCTCTTGCTGTTTCGACAATCATTGAGACAGCCTCTTGCTGTTTCGACAATCATTGAGACAGCCTCTTGCTGTTTCGACAATCATTGAGACAGCCTCTTGCTGTTTCGACAATCATTGAGACAGCCTCTTGCTGTTTCGACAATCATTGAGACAGCCTCTTGCTGTTTCGACAATCATTGAGACAGCCTCTTGCTGTTTCGACAATCATTGAGACAGCCTCTCCTCTCTACTACATTAGACAGCCTCCTTTCTCAGGATGTACAGAATGTATTTCCCTATCGTCTTCCCTTTGTCTTCTAGATAACTTTCGTCAGCCTTAAAAAAATTATCTAAATGCATTTTGCTAATTTTCAGGGGTTTCCTCTCCTCGAATTTTGCCTTTCTCCGTCCATCCTGTTTTATGTCACACTCGTTAATTCAATCTGTCTTTAATCGTCCTCTTTTTCTTTCTATTCCGCATCTTTTTTTTTCGTTCTATGTAAATTTTTTAATCAATTACCATTTCATCGTCGTTCCTCCTCCTTTTAGAGCTCATTCTCTTCTTGCTCCTTTTTTGTCATGATTTTCCTTCTCCTCTTTCTCTCCTCCTCCCTCCTACTCCTCCTACTCTTTCTCCACCAACTACCCACATATTGCTTAACTTCTTTCTCCACTTTCCACCCTCTCCCCCCCCCCCAACCATCGCCCCCACTCCCCCCTCCCCAGACACCCCCAGACCCCCCCCTCAAGACCCCCCTTCCAAGACCCCCCCCCCTCCAACCAACAACCCAGAAAGAGAAAGGAGAAAAGAAGACGTCTTATCATCTCCTCTCCCAGAAAGGCTAGAAGTTATTTGATATCCTAAAAAAAAGAAACTCATATTATTTCCAAAGTTTCATTATAGTATTGAGGAAATCTTGGCAGTTTAGCGTTTAATCTGGAGAGCAATATGCCGGCTTGATAATTGTTTTCCTGGGCAAACTTCTCTTTGATGTTCTACCTCTGCCCCCAAAACCCCCTATTACCCCTCCCTTCTCCCCCCACACTCACTCTCCCCTTCCCCCTGTTCCACCCCTGCTTCTGCCTCTCACCCACCCCATCAGCAAGTTGTGGGGGGGGGCTTAATTTGTCTGTGTGTGTGTCTTCCGAGCACGGTTGAGAGGAAGGAAAGAGGGGAGAGGAATAAGGGGAAATTGGTGTAAAGAGGGAGGGTGTCGTGGTGTCGTTGGAGTAGAATACGTTGAGGGGAAGAGAGGGAATGGAAATAAAGATAATGTTAGAGACAGAGAGACATAGACATACCGTGTCATTACCTATGGCTGTAATTGGCCAATTTCATGGAATATCGGAAGGATATTCCATGAAAATATTCTGGTTTTATAGACTAGATATTCTATCACTAGACTATCACTCTATTCGTCACTAGATATTCAGTCACAAGCAACCTCTCTATGGCTGTAGCATTCTTATAAACATTGTATCATCTGCAGTGCGTTCTCCAAGCATGTAAGTGTTCTCCAAACAAACAGACATTCACCAAACAAATAAACATTCGAAATAAGTTCGAACTTAAAAAAATATTATGCTTCGTAAGTTTTAATAAGTGATGTATTCATTACTAAGTCAAACGAGACGTTATTTGCGATTTTAACGCTGTGTTAATTGCAGTTAATGCAAGGCCTTTTGAGTTTATTTAAAAACCGCTGCAGTGACTTCGATAGCAAGGATTTCTTCTCAGCAGAAGATGAGTTGCAATAGCGTCGTTGAAGATATAAAAGACTAAATCACGTACCAGAAAATAAGGAAACACGACGTTACGGTCCGTCTTGGACCACAATCGACTTGATAATAGTTCAGATTGGGACCGAAACGTCGTCGTCGTCGTCTTCACATCTTCTGGCATATGGTTTGGTGTTCATTTATTCTCAGGTTAGTGCCGACATAACCCAGGCTTTTTCTCAGAGATCCTCTCTATCAGGACAGGAGGCCTGGTCGACGACCGGGCCGCGGGGACACTAAGCCCCGGAAGCACCTCAAGGTAACCTCAAGGTAACCCATTGCTCAGAGTACACACCTACTCCACCTCCCCTCCTCTGACCTGAAGTCAGCCATGAGATAACGTGTCCCAAACCTGAATCTCTAGTTGTGATACATACTGACACCTGTTACATATAGTGACTCTTGATACATAATGACACACGTGATAAATACTGGAGACAGACACAGCCACCAAGAGTCAAAGAACCAGAAAAACACTCAGACCGCGAAACTAACAGAGAGAGAGAAACAGAAACGGAAGAGACGTTTATACACAGTACACAGTGATACAGGGACAGTGAAACACAGTACACAGTGATACAGGGACAGTGATACACAGTACACAGTGATACAGGGACAGTGATACACAGTACATAGTGATACAGGGACAGTGATACACAGTACACAGTGATACAGGGACAGTGATACACAGTACACAGTGATACAGGGACAGTGATACACAGTACACAGTGATACAGGGACAGTGATACACAGTACACAGTGATACAGGGACAGTGATACACAGTACACAGTGATACAGGGACAGTGATACACAGTACACAGTGATACAGGGACAGTGATACACAGTACACAGTGATACAGGGACAGTGATACACAGTACACAGTGATACAGGGACAGTGATACACAATACACAGTGATACAGAGACAGTGATACACAGTACACAGTGATACAGGGACAGTGATACACAGTACACAGTGATACAGGGACAGTGATACACAGTACACAGTGATACAGGGACAGTGATACACAGTACACAGTGATACAGGGACAGTGATACACAGTACACAGTGATACAGGGACAGTGATACACAGTACACAGTGATACAGGGACAGTGATACACAGTACACAGTGATACAGGGACAGTGATACACAGTACACAGTGATACAGGGACAGTGATACACAATACACAGTGATACAGGGACAGTGATACACAGTACACAGTGATACAGGGACAGTGATACACAGTACACAGTGATACAGAGACAGTGATACACAGTACACAGTGATACAGAGACAGTGATACACAGTACACAGTGATACAGGGACAGTGATACACAATACACAGTGATACACAGTACACAATGACACAAAGACATTGACAGACCGACTCCTCCCGGACACATTCGGATATCCCCATCTAGCATATATATATATATATATATATATATATATATATATATATATATATATATATATATATATATATATATATATATATATATATATGTCGTACCTAGTAGCCAGAACTCACTTCTCAGCCTACTATGCAAGGCCCGATTTGCCTAATAAGCCTAGTTTTCATGAATTATTGTTTTTTCGACTACCTAACCTAACCTAACGTTTTTGGCTACCTAACTTAACCTAACCTATAGAGATAGGTTAGGTTAGGTAGGGTTGGTTAGGTTCGGTCATATATCTACGTTAATTTTAACTCCAATAAAAAAAAATTGACCTCATACATAATGAAATGGGCAGCTTTATCATTTCATAAGAAAAAAATTAGAGAAAATATATTAATTCAGTAAAACTTGGCTTATTAGGCAAATCGGGCCTTGCAAAGTAGGCTGAGAAGTAAGTTCTGGCTACTAGGTACGACATATATATATATATATATATATATATATATATATATATATATATATATATATATATATGTCGTACCTAGTAGCCAGAACGCACTTGTCAGCCTACTATGCAAGGCCAAATTTGCCTAATAAGCCAAGTTTTCCTGAATTAATATATTTTCTCAAATTTTTTTCTTATGAAAAGATAAAGCTACCCGTTTCATTATGTATGAGGTCAATTTTTTTTTATTGTAGTTAAAATTAACGTAGATATATGACCGAACCTAACCAACCCTACCTAACCTAACCTAACCTATCTTTATAGGTTAGGTTAGGTTAGGTAGCCAAAAAAAGTTAGGTTAGGTTAGGTTAGGTAGGTTAGGTCGTCGAAAAACAATTAATTCATGAAAACTTGGCTTATTAGGCAAATCGGGCCTTGCATAGTAGGCTGAGAAGTGCGTTCTGGCTACTAGGTACGACATATATATATATATATATATATATATATATATATATATATATATATATATATATATATATATGTCGTACCTAGTAGCCAGAACTCACTTTTTGGCCTACTATTCAAGGCCCGATTTGCCTAATAAGCCAAGTTTTCATGAATTAATTGTTTTTCGACTACCTAACCTACCTAACCTAACCTAACCTAACTTTTTCGGCTACCTAACCAAACCTAACCTATAAAGATAGGTTAGGTTAGGTTAGGTAGGGTTGGTTAGGTTCGGTCATATATCTACGTTAATTTTAACTCCAATAAAAAAAATTGACCTCATACATAATGAAATGGGTAGCTTTATCATTTCATAAGAAAAAAATTAGAAAAAATATATTAATTCAGGAAAACTTGGCTTATTAGGCAAATCGGGCCTTGAATAGTAGGCCAAAAAGTTAGTTCTGGCTACTAGGTACGACATATATATATATATATATATATATATATATATATATATATATATATATATATATATATATATATATATATATATATATATATATATATATATATATATATAATATAATGGGAATAAAACACACACACACACTGCCCATTGTCTGAGCCAAACCACCCGTCACAGTTCAGTGCTCTAATCGGATCAACACCATAAAAGCGAAATCTATTGGACTTAAACCCTACCTGTCCCAGATGTCCCTCGGAGCTAACCATCGCTGCTCCGGACACTCCCTACAACGACCATTAAATTATCCGACGCATCCGGTTAACAGTAACTGCTCTCGTGAGCTCCGGAGACCTGAGCTTCCCTTAATCCGTTTTAATGTGTGTGACATTGGTGGTAATTAGACATGATTGCGACATATATAGAGCAGCGATTCCACTTAAACGAGGCTGATGGCTGTTAAGACCATAGTTGAATGGGTCAATATTTACCTCACAGCTACATAATTTGACATAGTTTGTCTAAATAATGGGCTGCCATACATTACTTTTTAATCGTTTAATAAATCTAAATCACTCATAATTTCGATTTACCTCAACGTCCATATTATGGTGGTTTAATTGTCTAATACGGTGCATTTTAGACGGATTCGACGTCTTAAAATAATGCAACAAATAAGGTGAAAGGAAAGGCCGATAAAATAGACAGGACAAGTATATTGGATAGACAGGATGAATGTAAACGGTGCCCGTCTAATATTGATAAATTTAAACAAATTTAATGATTCAATAATATAGTGGACAGGCATATGGAGTAAAAGGGAATGATCTTCAACCGGACCCCTCCTGGTGTAGGCCTGTTTAAACGGTTAACAGGCTTCGAAAACAGATTGGACAGGCGGAGTGGTGAGAGGGAGTGAATTTAAACGGGAGCCGATTGTTAACGGCTTCTTAACTACTGTTCTATAGTTCGTCATTTTCCTCTAATTTGGTAAGTTCCAACCACTTGGAATGGACGGTAGAGCGACGGTCTCGCTTCATGCAGGTCGGCGTTCAATCCCCCGACCGTCTACAAGTGGTTGGGCACCATTCCTTTCCTCCCCCGTCCCATCCCAAATCCTTATCCTGACCCCTTCCCAGTGCTATATAGTCGTAATGACTTGGAACTTTCTCTTGGTAGTTCCCTTCTAATTGGGTGAGAATAGCTTGAGTCGCCTCATCCCTTTGTGTGTATTTACATTTCAAAAAAACTTGTTTCAATTTCAATTTTCAATTTTCACGAGATCGCTGTCACTATGTGACTGTGATGTAGCAGCTCTGGCGACTGTTGCAAATGTATCACTTGAGTGGTTGATGAGAGAGGAACATATTGTAGTGATTGTGTGTGTGTGTGTGTGTGTGTGTGTGTGTGTGTGTGTGTGTGTGTGTGTGCGTGTGTGTGTGAGTAGTTGACAGTTGACTATGCACGAAGCTACGAGGACTGGTTAAGGGAGTTCTGTCTGACAACCCTAAATAAGAGGAAAGCGGAGTGGATATGATCGCTACGTACATGATACTGAGGGGAAAATAGTTAGGTGGACAAGGATATACTCTTTAATTGAAAGTAGGAGAGGAACACGCAGGTGGAAGATGGAAAAATTAAGTTAGTCGGCGCACTGTAAAGAAAATAAAATGCACTCGAAGGGAATGCACTCAAAGGGAATGCACTCAAAGAAGTTATGGAACCCACCTCTATCTGTAACTTTGAGGCCATATTTGACCCATCGAACATCAGGTTATCTTGAGAGGATTTCGGGGTTTAGTGTCCCTGCGGCCCGGTTCTATTGACCGGGCCGCAGGGTTAAATTAAAGGCTTAAATTATCATCCATCTGGTACAATAAGACTGGAAGCCGTCTCATTAAGAGCTTGACCTACCTTCCCCCCTTGTCACTTAGGGAAGCGGTGTTAGGAAAACACTTCCGGCAAGCGAAGAGCCACAGCCTATCCCCCCTCCCACTCCCCCTCCCCCTCCCATCCCATCCCACTTGGATAGCTTGAAACAAGGGCCGTTTCCCGTTTATCGATTGTAACTACCGACCTGCCAATTCCACTTAACACCCCCCCCCCCCAACCAACTTCCCCTCCTATCTATCTCCCCTCCTATCTATCTCCCCTTTCTTACCTATTCCCCTCCAACCTACCTCAACCCTGACCAACACCACTACCTCCTATTTACCTTCACTTACACCTACCTTCCCTTCCACTAACTATTATGTGCCCTCTACCCCTCCCTTTCCACTTACCTACATCTACCTTACTCTCTCCCTTCCTCCCCAATCGCTCCATTTCAACCTGCCCTCAACCTTGTTTCTGTCCCCTTATTCTTACATTGTCACCTTTCCTTCCTCTCCCGCTCTTAGCAATCTCATATTCCCTACTCTCATTAACTCCCCTCTGTCTCACTCCCTCACTTTCTCTCCCGTATTCTCTCACTATCCCAAGCTACAATCCCCCCTTTTTTCTACGTTTCCCCTTCCCAACTTTGTCATCTGTTCATCCTTTCTCTATCCCCTCACAATCCCCCCCCCTCTCCCCTCCGTTCCTCACAATCTATCCCCCCTCCCCTATCCTGCTCAAGTCTACGCCGTCGAGAGGATCTGAGGCTTATACTGGAAGCTATCATTAGGGATTAGTTTTTGTGCTAATATAAAAATACACTGAGGCCAGAGTCCCCCTGTTTGATAGGAGTAGCACCGGTGGATAGAATGGATAGATTCACCGAATGAGGATACAGCACTGTAGAACTCAATTGACGTAGTCTAGCCTAGCCTAGCATAGCCTGGACAGGCCTAGCCTGACATTTCCCCAAGTTTAATATAGCATTAATTTAGCATTCATGCATATCCACCCCCACACACATTTAGATATGATAGAGCCCCAGTAGGCTCAGGAATCTGTACATCAGTTGATTGACAGTTGAGAGGCGGGACCAAAGAGCCAGAGCTCAACCCCCGCAAGCACAATTAGGGGAGTACACCCACCCACACCCCTTAAATACTCGAAGGGAAAAAAATCTAAATTAAATTCACATTTCTGTTTTATATAGCAATATTTTATTTTTTTTCTATTATCGTCGATTTCCTAGAGAAGGGGGCTCCTTCCCTATTCTCCCCCATTACTGAAATAGGTCTGCCAAGAATTTATGATACAAGGGGCAAGCCTATTTTCGAGCTCAATCACCCCTTCCCCCTTCAAAATTTATGGTTTTCTGGCGCCCCTTAATTACTCTGCCCCCTTGTTTGAAACATCTGGACCTACCTCTTCAGATCCCTGTGAAGGAGTGCAAGGGGGTTACCCCCCTTTCTTGTTTATTGTGGTGCTACTGTTGCTACAGCTGTTGCAACAGCTGTTGCTACTGTTGCTACAGCTGCTGCTACTGTTGCTACAGCTGTTGCTACTGTTGCTACAGCTGTTGCTACTGTTGCTACAGCTGTTGCTACTGTTGCTACAGCTGTTGCTACTGTTGCTACAGCTGTTGCAACTGTTCCTATCGCTGTTGCTACTGTTGCAACCGTTGCTGTTTCTTTGACTCGTGCCACAGCTGTTCTTGCTAGCTATGTTGCTACTTATGCTAAGGGCTCTGGCAACTATTGCTATCGTTGAATGTTCGATAACAAATACGATATAGCAAATATACGAATAAGGGGAAACTGCAGAATTTTGTTTTAACCCATACGAGACGGCTTTAATGTGTACCCAACCAAAACTGAATCACTTGTCTATCCTGCGCTTGAAACACTCCCACGTCTATGTTACCCGGTAATTTATTCCATAAATCAACAACCTTCTTCCCAGACTATTTTTAGGCATGTCTTTCACTAATTTTAACTTGATAAATTTGTGAAACATGGATTTAACATTATCAAAAGGTAACGAGATGAGAAAATCATGCAATTGTCGGAGAATTTATCCTTGTGTTTATTTTATTATCCTACTTGGATTATCCATCCATTTGGACTGGTAGAGCGACGGACTTCCATCTTGCGGGGCCGATGTTCAATTCCCCAATGATCCATGTGGATAGGAACTGTTCCTTCTCGCCGGTCCCCTATCCCAGCCCCTCTCATAGCCTTTCCATGTGTTTTTTAGTCATATTAACTCAGCCCTTCCTTCTCAAAATGTTTCATTTCATTTCGTTACTTGCAGACGTCGTCGTTCGATCCCTAACGGCGGAAGTGGTTAGGCACTGTTCCTTCTATCCATCCTCGTTTAAGCTCCTGTCCTGTCCTAGTGTCTCTTCCATGTATAGACCTACTATCTTGAGGTTATCTTGAGGTTATCTTGAGGTTATCTTGAGATGATTTCGGGGCTTTTAGTGTCCCCGCGGCCCGGTCCTCGACCAGGCCTCCACCCCCAGGAAGCAGCCCGTGACAGCTGACTAACACCCAGGTACCTATTTTACTGCTAGGTAACAGGGCATAGGGTGAAAGAAACTCTGCCCATTGTTTCTCGCCGGCGCCTGGGATCGAACCTAGGACCACAGGATCACAAGTCCAGCGTGCTGTCCGCTCGGCCGACCGGCTCCCTAACTAACTCTAACCAACCACCACTTTCTCCTGGAAATAATGTATTTACTTATATAAATGAATTAAATTATGTCAATGTCTTGGCATTGCACGATGGAAAATCCTGTTGCATGGGGGATTTTTAGGATTTAATAATATCGACCATATCCCTGGAAACACAAACCGAAACAGTCTCTATTTTCCGCTAGTTACAACTTGTAATAAAGTTGTTACATCTTGGCTTAACGTGTTTATGACGTATTAGAACGTTGTTACAACATGCTATATTGGTTGTTATAACTGGTTAGGAGGTGTTCAAACTTGTTCGAACGTTGTACCAACGTCGTAGTTTCGGTGTGTGTTTGGAGGGTATGTGAACTCCTATTAAGAAAAATATCACGTCACATTGCATCCTATTAAAGGTCGAACCTCGAACTAGGTCAACAGCGCCTCCGTCTGCGAGCATCCGGCAGTTGCATCAGTTTGGAGGAGGCGGAAGAGAATTTGGTCCGGCTGGTGGACACGGCCGGAGCCGCGTCAGGATCCGTTTCTGTATCTTCCATCTTCGGCTTGCAGCCTCGCGAGAGTTCGAGCCGCTGCCAAAAGTTTTCATGGGCGTCTCTCAGCCATTGCCATTGCTCGCCGGGTCATTTTAATAAGTTGTGGGAAATTGAAGGCATCGTTGGAGTGAGTTTGTGGCCTGCTCATCACCCCTCTTCCTGTTCCACTCCCGTCTTCTTGAATTCTTTTCCACTCTAGCTTCTGTCGCACGCACGCACTCACTCACGCACACGCACGCACTCACTCACTCACTCACTCACTCACTCACTCACTCACTCACTCACTCACTCACTCACTCACTCACTCACTCACTCACTCACTCACTCACTCTGTGTCACTCTGTGTCACTCTGTCTCTCTGTGTCATTCTGTGTCACTCTGTGTGTGTCTTTTTTTTCTTTTATTTTTTCTTTTCTACTCTGCTATGCCTTGCTCTGCTATGCCCTGCCCTGCCCTGCTCTGCTCTGCTCTGCTCTGCTCTGCTCTGCTCTGCTCTGCTCTGCTCTGCTTCTGTTTGAGATTTGGTTCACCTATTTATATTCTCCTAAATATCTTGAGCCACTGATCCTTGCGACACAGTTGTACCCTGACAGTTGTGGCAAGTTGAAGATACCATCGGATGTAATACTTTCCGCTCCTGCTTGAACACACTTCCCACTTTCCTCCACCCAGTTCTCAATTCCGCCAGCAAGCAACTCCCAGTTTTTTCCCTTAACTCTTCCCCCCTTTAACTCTGCACCCCTTAAACTCTGCACCCCTAAACTCTGCCCCCCTTTAACTCTGCACCCCTTAACTCTACCCCCCTAAACTCTGCCCCCCCTTTAACTCTGCACCCCTTAACTCTACCCCCCTTAACTCTGCCCCCCTTAACTCTGTCCCCTTTCCTCCGCCCAACAGCACCAATCATCCCCACCCTCCTCCAAGTCCCCCAAGCAAACCAGCCCATCTCCATTTTTTTTTAGAAAACAGCGGAAGATGTTTAAATCGTAGCGGAGAGGGGATCCTTTCCTTTGACCACGAGTCGTTCCCGTCCACCAGAGTCGCCGAGCTATGCAAATTGGGATGTACAGTCACTTGGGAATTCTTCCACATGAATCTGGAGAAAGTCTTGGATACAGCCCCTTACGGCCATTTCTGACATTGTAGGTTTGGGGGGTTTGGAGGCATTCAAATATCGGGAGGTTTGGTGGTAGGGCCGGTGGGGGGTGTAGTGAAGGCATTTCGGTATCCGGATATGTATTATTTTTCCTTTCTTCCGAGTCTAAGGCTCGGAAGAACGAACGCCTTGTGACGGACGGGGCATAAAGTCGAGGGTTATTGCGCGCATTTGAGGGAATTTAATAGCCAACTTCCCTTTTTTACTGCTCGATAAAACTGAGCTTTCATTCTCATCATCTTGCTCTTGCTGGGGGGATAAAATTCACATGATTCCGCCCACGACAATTTAAAATTCCGGCCCGCTTCCGGCCCCTCTTTCCCCAGACGGCCCTCTCTCCCCCTTCTTCTGACCGGCCCGTACATTCCCCATGGAGCGAGTTTGGTCGCTCTTTCAAGCGCTGTAATATACCTAGCCGTTTCTTTCCCAATATTAGGAGAGTCTTTCTCACCGGCTGGCAGATTTGAGAGGGGCAATTCAAGCTGGTGACACGGGAGCAGGAGTGGGTTGGGAGGTTGTGGGACGGGGAACAGGGAAATGGGATGGAATTTGGGGAGTTGGAGAAGTAGATGAGTGAGGAAAGAGGGAAGGAAGAGAAGTTGGAAAGGGAGGGAGGGGTTAGATGAGAGAGGGGGACATGAATGGAAAATGGTAGAGGGATAGACTGAGTGGGAAAGGAAAGAGGATGGGATGGGACAGGGCAGGGTACGGAAAAGGGGAAATTATACGCCAGGGTTTCCATGTAGACCATGTAAACCACTCTATCACCTGACTTAGAGTCGTGGAGGAGTTTAGTTTAGTTCATTTATTATGCACCATATACCCATCTTGTGGGCGGTAGTGGAAAGGGTTACAGAGGCACATAATGGGCTCAGGGACTGAACCCCACAATTCATTTAGCTAAGCAAGTTACAATCTTGATGAGCTAGTTACAAAATTCAATATAAGTCGTTACATCAACAATGGTATTGAGTCACAATCACGTAGTTAAACCCATCAACTGCTTTACCGAGTGTGAACAGACGTACGGAACATACAAATATTGTATTGTTCAGTGAAGAAATTATTTTCTCTCATGAGAATGAGTGAGGTGACCCCTCACAGGTGAGCATAAATCAACGAGATAGTTATAGGTGCACAAAAGAGCAATATATAAATGGATATGTATACTGTACCAGTTGTAAATAAAAGGTGCAAGGCACTTGGTGATCTCCAAGTGCCTGGATAATGAACAAGCCCCAAGCTGTACTAACCAGGCAATGTAGGAACTCCTCCCCAATCTCTACGTTCTCTATTGCTCTCACTCTACGGGCTCACCATAGCCCGTGCTACTTGGGAGTTTTTGATCCAGGTAGCGAATCTTTAACAACAACATGCTCTCACTCTGTCAAACCTCCCCTATGTAAAAGACACATCGACCACTTTATGTAGGGCTGACGTAACTCTGTGTAGCTATGTATTTTTGTCTGTAGGTTAGATTAGCATTTTAAAAGACCTACAATCACCTTCTGTGGTAAATTTAAATAACGTGATAAACACGTGATTTAAATTGGTTTGCTGTAAATCATCTCTTTGGAGCAGTAAAATTCTTTACTAATGTAAAGTATCCAACTAGGCCACTATGGGGTATGGCCTCTGCATGGCCACTAGGACGCTCCCAGTTTATAATTGTAATTATTAGTGATAAAGTAATTTTTGGTATATCAATTATTTTATTAGAAGAGAGATTGCCTGAGGCTCACTGGAGCCTGTTAGATATATTGGCATGTTTCTTGTTGTTCATTGGTTGTGATGTTTGTGCGATAATGTTGCGTACGATCATGTGTTGTGTAGGTGTTGTCAGGTCAAGTGTTACTTGAGTGAGTGTTACTTGGGTAGGTGTTACTTGAGTGTTACTTGGGTAGGTGTTACTTGAGTGAGTGTTACTTGGGTAGGTGTTACTTGAGTGAGTGTTACTTGGGTAGGTGTTACTTGAGTGAGTGTTACTTGGGTAGGTGTTACTTGGGTAGGTGTTACTTGGGTAGGTGTTACTTGGGTAGGTGTTACTTGGGTAGGTGTTACTTGAGTGAGTGTTACTTGGGTAGGTGTTACTTGAGTGTTACTTGGGTAGGTGTTACTTGAGTGTTACTTGGGTAGGTGTTGTGTTACTTGGGTAGGTGTTACTTGAGTGAGTGTTACTTGGGTAGGTGTTACATGAGTTACTTGGGTAGGTGTTACTTGAGTGTTACTTGGGTAGGTGTTACTTGTGTTACTTGGGTAGGTGTTACTTGAGTGAGTGTTACTTGGGTAGGTGTTACTTGAGTGTTACTTGGGTAGGTGTTACTTGAGTGTTACTTGGGTAGGTGTTACTTGAGTGAGTGTTACTTGGGTAGGTGTTACTTGAGTGTTACTTGGGTAGGTGTTACTTGAGTGTTACTTGGGTAGGTGTTACATGAGTGTTACTTGGGTAGGTGTTACCTGAGTGAGTGTTACTTGGGTAGGTGTTACTTGAGTGAGTGTTACTTGGGTAGGTGTTACTTGAGTGTTACTTGGGTAGGTGTTACTTGGGTAGGTGTTACTTGAGTGAGTGTTACTTGGGTAGGTGTTGTGTTACTTGGGTAGGTGTTACTTGAGTGTTACTTGGGTAGGTGTTACATGTGTTACTTGGGTAGGTGTTACATGTGTTACTTGGGTAGGTGTTACTTGAGTGTTACTTGGGTAGGTGTTACTTGAGTGTTACTTGGGTAGGTGTTACTTGAGTGTTACTTGAGTGAGTGTTACTTGGGTAGGTGTTACTTGAGTGAGTGTTACTTGGGTAGGTGTTACTTGAGTGTGTGTTACTTGGGTAGGTGTTACTTGGGTAGGTGTTACTTGAATGTTACTTGGGTAGGTGTTACTTGAGTGTTACTTGTATACGTGTTACTTGAGTGTTACTTGGGTAGGTGTTACTTGAGTGAGTGTTACTTGGGTAGGTGTTGTGTTACTTGGGTAGGTGTTACTTGAGTGAGTGTTACTTGGGTAGGTGTTACTTGAGTGAGTGTTACTTGGGTAGGTGTTACTTGGGTAGGTGTTACTTGAGTGTTACTTGGGTAGGTGTTACTTGGGTAGGTGTTACTTGAGTGTTACTTGGGTAGGTGTTACTTGAGTGTTACTTGGGTAGGTGTTACTTGAGTGAGTGTTACTTGGGTAGGTGTTACTTGTGTTACTTGGGTAGGTGTTACTTGAGTGAGTGTTGCTTGGGTAGGTGTTACTTGAGTGAGTGTTACTTGGGTAGGTGATGAGTGTTACTTGGGTAGGTGTTACTTGAGTGAGTGTTACTTGGGTAGGTGTTACTCGAGTAGGTGTTACAACTCTTAACAAAGGTAAGTCTTGCACCCAAACAAGTGTTACAGTTTGGATGCCTTTGGACTCACTGGAAGCGTCTCTGAGTGGTTTTCTACAGGCGAATGTTAGTGTGCATTTATACGTTTGTCTGTATGTATATATGTATGTATGCATGTATGTATGTGTGTGTGGGCTTCAATCAAGGATACATAATGTCTGCCAAAGGGAGTTTCTTGGGATGGGATATTGCCTATCAAGATGATGAGTCCTGGATCATCTCCAGTTTATGGTAAGCATCATTAGATATGCATTTGACGGCACTCAACGCCAGGGAGGTGTAGGTAGGTAGGGAGGGAGGCTGGTGAGAGAATTAAGGGAGATGAGAGAAGTGATGGAAAGAGATTAGGAGCAAGGGAGAGATACCGAGAGATTAAGATCACATCGAGTAACTGTGAGGGGGCCAGACGATCTTGGAGAAGGTATAGACTCATTCCTCTCAATGTTGGCTGATGATGCAAAAATTATGAAAAGACTCAAGACAGATGAAGATAGAGACTACAGGACGACCTTGACAAACTGGAGGAACGATTTAGAAAATGGATACTAAAGTTTAACTCAGGAAAGTGCAAAGTAATGAAATTAGGCGAAGGGAGCAGAAGGCTTGAAACACAATCTGGGACGTGAAATCCTGCAAGAGTCAAATAGAGAGAAAGATCTGGAGGTTGATATTACGCCATACCTGTCCCCAGAGGCCCACATCAAAAGGATACCTTTAGCGGCATATGCTAGATTGGCCAACATAACTGCCTTTAGAAACCTGTGTAAGGAATCGAGGACTCTGTATATCACTTAAGTCGGACCAATCCTACAGTATACAGCTCCAGCCTGCAGTGAATACCTAGTTAAACACAAGACAAAGTTAGAGAATATTCAGAGGCATGCCACCAGACTAGTCCCAGAACTGGGAGTTATGGGCTACAAGGGTAAGGGAGCTGAACCTCACGTCCTTGGAAGACAGATAAGTAAGGGGAGACATGATAAACACATACAAAATTCTCAGGGGATTTGACAGGGTGGTCAAAGACAAACTATTTAGCCTGCGTGGGAACATGAACAAGACTACACAGGTGGAAACTTAGTACCCAAATGAGCCACAGAGACATTAGAAAGATTTTTTCAGTGTCAGAGAAGTTAACATGGAATGCATTAGGCAGTAATGCGGTGAAGGCAGATTACATAAACACTTTCATATATATATTTGATAGAGTCCAACAGGCTCCAGAATCTCTACACCAGTAAACAGTTGAGAGGCGGGACCAAAGAGCGAGAGCTTAACCCCGGCACACAACTAGATAAGTATACACACACACACACCCTTCTTTATACCATCATACACACAACATCTGACACAAATACATATTCCAACCCTCCCATGGCTAAACATTCTCTCATATACACCGTCCCGGACCTTCCCAAACCCCCACTCTTCCACATTACACACATTCCTTCCTCCACATCCACCCCTTCCCAAATACCCAAACCCCAGTCAACACCCTCCCACACCCTTCCCACAGTCACCCCCCTTGTCAACCCCCCTTCACACCAGCCTCTCCCACACCAAACCTCTCCCTCCCACAACCCTCACATTCGAACACACTCCCACACTCTCCAACACCTTCCCACATCCTCTGGAGCTCTCCCACGCCCCTCTCAAGCGAGCATCATGGGGAAGAAATGGGACAGACAAGATGGTTTTTGTAAAATACAGTCATGATTAAAGTGTAAATAGCGCCAGGTCCCGGGAAGATGGGCTGAGGGAAGGACTGGGAGATGGGAAAGAGGGAGAAGGGAGAGCATATGGAAAAGAGGCTTGTGCGGTAGAACGAGCGTCATAGGAGTAGGAAAGATAGAGAATAGAGACATAAATACTGATACTAAGATACTGACGAAGGAACTTAGCCAGAATATCTGACAGAAATGAGGCAATAGGCTCGACACGATAGTGGAAATGAAGCAGAGTGGTGAATAGTGATGTTTTGAGAAGATCATAGAGGCTTGATGCTTGGGAGAGCCTCCAGGGAGAACTGACGGTACAAGGAGTGTTCTGAGGTGAACAGAAGACTGAATACAGACAGAAAAGCTGACGTGGCCTTCGAACTGACAGTAGGTAAGCCTTGAACATATCAAGGCGAGCTAGAAAGCCAGCGAGCGAGCTAGAGAGCCAGCGAGCGAGCTAGAGAGCCAGCGAGCGAGCTAGAGAGAGGGGAATAGGTTGGGAGAGGGAGGGGGTGAGTGGAGCCAGTCAGTGACTAGAAAACATGTTGTGTGTGTTTTATTTACAGTAAATCGACCTAACTGTAAAACTGTAAAATCTGGATTCATATCTACAGAATTGAGATAAATTTGTTCACCTTTTTCAGAAATGCAATAAAAATACAGTAATTTTAAAACTATAATTTGTTTCATCACTGATACATGTCTAAAAATACAAATATTATAGTTTCCATGTCATGTGTCACGTGTTTCTAGTGTCCGTGTGTCACTGTATCTGCATGCATCACCCATGTATCTTTCTCTTAGAACATGAAACATTATAGAAAGGGGACTCTTCTTCTAAACTATAAAACACTATTTCGAACGCGCTGTTGGCCTGCGCAGTTGACTAGGAATTAATGAGACTAGGAACTAACTTCCTGTCGTGTGGCAGGAAGCTGCCATGGATGTAGGTGGGTGAAAAACTGTTTTGATATGTTTGTTTTCCATGTCTTTAGTCAAACGGTCGACGCCGGCCATTGCTAAGATTGTCATGGGGGTGAGTATGCGAGAGTGACACGCTGTTCTCTCTCGAATTATGGCGACCTTGATCCGTACATGTTTTAAACGCGTAACCCTTAAGAATCATAGTGAAACTTGCCTTAGACATCTGGCCTACAACCTCAGATCGACAGATATACAGATTCAACGAATCGGATTATATAGTTGTTACTTAGAATATGTATATTTTAAAAAGTCAACAATTGCTCACAGCCTTTGGCCATTACAGTAATTATTGACATATGGTTTTGTTTACATAAGTGATAATCAAAATGAATATAAAGATCATCAATTAGTATAATAGTGACGTTGCAAGCTTCCCATACTCCCCGAGGAGCGGCGTTCCCATGGTGGTTCCAATCGGTGACCGCAAACTATGAGGAAACTAATATTATGTGAGTTTACTCACAATCTGTCCTATGAGGCGGCCGTACTCGCTGCCAGGTCCACCACCTCACGACCGTTATCTGCTGCGAGACGTTAGTAGTTCACACTACCAGTCTGGTTGTTCACACTACCAGTCTGGTTGTTTTATCTAACCATTATTTAGTAGCCCTGGTCGAGGACCAGGCCGCCGGGACGCTAAGCCCCGAAATCATCGCACGATAATCATGAATTCACTAATACCTCTGAAAATATGGATTTAAGTCAACTCATGGTGTATATACACCGAGAGGGTACACCTGTGTGTACATACACCAAGGGGGGGTGTACACACCTTTGTAAATACACCGAGAAAAGTACACCTCTGCATTCCGAATAGGCTTAGGCGCGGTACACAGTACCTCGGGCAGGGTAGGGGGTGCGTGCTCGCCGACAGTATATCACCAATATCTCAATTCGACCGGTTTTTAAGGTGAGTCACCAGTCTATAATAGCTGGTGGTGGTGGTAGTAGTAGTAAGTGTTGTAGTGATGGTGGTAGTAGTAGGGACCGTGGTGATTGTGGTAGTGCTGGTTAATGGTACAGGTTGCCATTGTTATTGATGATTGTGGTAGTGATAATGAGTCTTGACAGTGGTAGGGAAGGAGTTCAGTGGTGGTTAGTGGTTTTAAGGAGCAGCTGGAGGCCGTAGATGGCAGTAGTGGTTGAACGGGTGGTTGCTGGTGATTGTAGGGGGGGGGTTGGTGGTCGTGGTTCAGACGGAATGGGCTGGAAGGGAAAGAGGGGGAAGGGTGGGGTTTCCACTCTGGCTTCCGGAAGGGGTACATATGTTACAATTATAGTTTTACCTCCTCTATTCACGATTTTTTTTATGATACATTAGTGATTTTCCTTATCAAATTATTGTTAGAAGTTTATATTAATTTGACGTAGGATAGAGTGTAAATAAGCTTCATTTATATACCTACTTTTCATTCATATATATGTGCTCAACTGTGCATATGTATATATATACCTGAATCTGGTCTACAGCCGAAATGCTTCTGAAACTAAACATGACTAATTCTGGGTCAATGGGAATAGGAAATAACGTCTGAAATTATTGGTCAGCTCAGGTATTCACCCGAAAGTCTTAAAACCATTTTGCTACATAATGGGAGAGTTTTGCCATTAGTTCTATTATATAATGCCTCCCCCCATGAACGATAATTATCACAACACGAAGCAGCTTTTGAGGTGCACAAACTACGACCAAATCATCTCAAGATAACCTCAAGATAACATCAGTTGCAACTCTGTGACTGCTTGATAGTTGCCACACTTGTCATGGGTCTGCTGAATAGATACACAAAGTACTGTTGTGATCTATTTATACATGGATATTCGTATATATAAATTATCCAAACATATATTTAAACGAATACACAAGCTCTCTTTGCGAATTCGTGTACACAAGATATCCAGACAAACATACACATTCGTAACACCAAGCTGTAAACATACACATTCGTAACACCAAGCTGTAAACATACACATTCGTAATACCAAGCTGTAAGCATACACATTCGTAACACCAAGCTGTAAACATACACATTTGTAACACCAAGCTGTAAACATACACATTCGTAACACCAAGCTGTAAACATACACATTCGTAACACCACGCTGTAAACATACACATTCGTAACACCAAGCTGTAAACATACACATTCGTAACACCAAGCTGTAAACATACACATTCGTAACCCCAAGCTGTAAACATACACAGGACTTCTCGAGAGGGACGAATCGTCGTCATATGTATAGTCAGGTTTGACCAACCAGAATTATTAATCCCAGGATGTGTGAGGCGTGTTATTATAGTGGCCGCCCGCTATCCTGGGTTATTAATTAAGCCATCAATTTCCTATCCTTGTGAAGTTATTACGGCCTACACGAATGACGGCGTACGGTAGACAGTAGATCACCCGTCCAGGTGTATATCGGTCCGTCCATTCATACTGGTATCTGTTCATACATCCGTCTAATCTTTCATCCAGTTATCCAAGGTTCTGTACATCCGTTCGTCTTGTCATCCGTGTCTTTTCCAATTGTTTCTGAAGGTGCTAAATCGAGTTCTAGGAAAACGTGTTTAGCAAACTCTTAGGGAACTTTAACAGTTCCAGTCATGCTCCAGACATTACTTTGGAGTTTTCAAATATAATCTTCCTCTCACCTGTAGGAACTTTGTCACTCCTCTTGGAAACGTTGTTTAGCTTCTCTTTATTAATCTGACTTCTAAGATCTCCCAGCTTCTGGTTGTCTAACTCGGGATGCTGTGGGCTGATGGCACTCTTTCACCTTGAGACTAGAGGTGGAAAGGCGGTTGAGTGACAGGGGTGTTTGGGAGAAATATTAGGTCTGTGGTTGAAAGGGGTGTATTTGGCATTATGGTTAAGAGTGGTGGTTGAGCGATGGACTGTTTGGGTCGAGGGTTAGGAATACTTATATATACAGTCGAATACCTAGGTATTCGACTGTTTCCGTTTAAAGTACATCATGGAATTCCAGCTCAGCAGTTATTTATTTATTTATTTATGCATATACAAGAAGGTACATTGGGAATGTGAGGATACATAAAATGGTAATTACAGTCTTGTAAAGCCACTAGTACGCGCAGCGTTTCGGGCAGTCATTAGTGTTTTCTGAAAATGTCAGCGTATCCTGTAGGTTAATCCCATTTTCCCGTTTACGTAAGACATTCCTGTTTGCTTGCTCTGTTAGCTATGAGCGTTTTTGTTAGCTTGTCCTGTAATCCATGTTTCCTCTTCGCTATCTCCCAAAACCACACCTCTTTCGCCAGTTCGTATTGTATTAGCCACCCTCGCTTAGCTTTTGTATTGCGTGGTTCCAAGCCAAGAGATACGCTAAAACATATCTCTGATCCACACCTGATTGTGCGTATTGTAACTTTTCTTCAAACTTTTCAGATTGGATTTCTGGTGCTGCTGTTGCTTTTAGGATTGGCCTGCTGCTACTTTTCGTTGTTGATTCTTGGAATATCCTGCTACATCCTGCTACAGACTGCTACAGACTGCTACAGACTGCTACAGACTGCTACAGCCTGCCACAGCCTACTCCATCCTACCACAGCCTGCCACAGCCTACTCCATCCTACCACAGCCTGCTAAATCCTGCTACAGCGATGCTGTTGTTGTCGTCACTGCTACTGCGACTTTTTTGTATTTATATAACCGCTTTGATTCTCAGGATGATCTGCTGTTGCTTTTGTAACTGGTATTCCCGAGACGTTTCGACTGGAATTGATTGGGCAATGTCTGCTTCGGTCTCTTGTTAATGCAGTGGCTGTTGTTGTACCAGACTGTTGTGGTAGGCACTGTGTAACTCTCACCCCCCAAGACAGTAATGACCTCAGCAGCTGTTGTTGTGGCTGCTTGAAGATGTTGTTACTGCTCTTACGATTTACATCCTGTGTTCATTTGTCGTTTATTGGTTCTATTGCTCGTATTTTTAGTTGGGTTTTGTGGTTGTTGGTTTGTTCATGGTGACCAGGAGGCCTGGTCGACGACCGGGCCGCGGGGTCGCTGTGCCCCGAAATAACCTCTAGGTATGGTGGCTTTGTTGGTTTGTTCATGTGGTGACCAGGAGGCCTGGCCGACGACCGGGCCGTGGGGTCGCTGTGCCCCGAAATAACCTCTAGGTATGGTGGCTTTGTTGGTTTGTTCATGTGGTGGCCAGGAGGCCTGGTCGACGACCGGGCCGTGGGGTCGCTGTGCCCCGAAATAACCTCTAGGTATGATGGTTTTGTTGGTTTGTTCATGGTGGCGATGATTTACTTTCACCTTTGTCACTCCAGGAGCTGTGAACAACTAGACTTTACCTGTGTTAGTACTGTTGAAGTTGCTGGTTTGTGTTCGTATCTTGAGTTATCTTGAGATGATTTCGGGGCTTTAGTGTCCCCGCGGCCCGGTCCTCGATCAGGCCTCCATCCCCCAGGAAGCAGCCCGTGACAGTTGACTAACACCCAGGTACCTATTTTACTGCTAGGTAACAGGGGCATAGGGTGAAAGAAACTCTGCCCATTGTTTCTCGCCGGGGCCCGGAATCGAATCCGGGACCACAGGATCACAAGTCCAGTGTGCTGTCCGCTCGGCCGACCGTATACGGTGAGTACCATACCCTCACCGTTGTTCATGGCTCCTTGCTAAGAAGGGTCTAACCATTGCTACAATTCCTTTTACTCTTCTGTTTAATTTTCCAACCACTTGGGCTGTGGACGGTAGGGGGACGGTCTCGCTTCATGCAGGTCGGCGTTCAGTCCCAGACCGTCCAAGTGGTTGGGCACCATTCCTTTCCCCTCCGTCCCATCCCAAATCCTTATCCTGACCACCTTCCAAGTGCTATATAGTCGTAATGGCTTGGGGCTTTCCCATGTAATTAGCCTTCCCCTTCTGTTTAATTTACTACAATAATTCCGATTTTGCAGTCTGCTTCTATCGCTAACTAAAACAAACAGGAAAGTTACTGATGTTGTCGAAGTCCATTGAATCAATGGCCTTTGCTCATGTCCATTAACAATAAATGCATTACCTATATTCCACACATTACTCCTATCTCCTATCATTCCCCCTGATCTACATTCCCCTGAACCAAGAAACGGTTCCCACATTTGCAAGGAGACGTGAACACAGGCAGCTTTGTTTACTGAACGGACTCCCAGGTGAGATGGACGCAAAGCGATCACTTGATTCCCTCGATATAAAGTTCTCTCAGACAGGTAGACAAACACCTTACGCAGATGGAGACAGCCACAGAGACCGATTTGCATACCCTTAACCAGGCGAGTTTGAGCTGTATGTCTAAGAGGCCATAGGGCGACCGGACGGATGATCGGAAACGTCTTTAAGACCGCTAGTCAGTGACCAGTTTCCCCTGTATTCACAATGTCCACTCGTAATTCAAAATGACCTGGTCTGGGCGGATCTGGGTGTTGGTACGCCTGCATCATTGTGTTTTTCCCCCTCCCTGAAGCCCTGTCTTGCAATATGCTGGTTTATATATGTATACATATATTTTCTGGGTTATGTGATTGATACATCTCATCTTGCAATATAGAATTGAGTATGCATGTGGCGATTCTACATTGCTTATTTCCATCAATAACACTCCGGTGTTTTCGGGTCTGGGGATATAAAAACAACACAGCTATTCCTTGCTGTTCCAAACATTTTGATAAAAACGTGTTTTTATGGTTATAGCTATTGAGTGAATTGCCAAATATATTTACCTTCTGATAAGCATAACATTTCGTTATCATTGTTGTCTAATGTCTCCTATGATTATGTTTTTTGTTTCAAACAAGGAAGATGATGGAACAATTCCCGTGGATGTAGGTGAGTGTGTGTGTATAGTGGAAATTGGTGTTGATAATAGCAGTAATAGGTGTTTGTGGTAGCAGGAATAGGGTTTGTTAGTAGCAATAATTGGTGTTGGTAGTAGCAGGAATAGGGTTTGTTAGTAGCAGGAATAGGTGTTGGTAGTAGCAGGAATAGGTGTTAATAGCTGTAATTTGTGTTGATAGTAGCAGATGCTTGCAGAATCAGCAGTAATGTTTGTTTGCATTAGTAATAGTAGCATTTAAGAGCAGTAGCAGAAGCAGCATGAGCAGTAACCTGATCAAATCCTGCCTTTTCACTGCCCACATCATGTTTATCACTCAAGAGCAGACAACCTCTTTCAAGGTGTTTTTATTACTCCTAAATTGTTGCTATCATTCTTGTTCCACTGTTGAAAATGTTGAGAAACAGAGTTTGCTGTTGCATAGGACAGTACTAAGGCAAATGTTTTCTGTTTATACTGATGATTTACTTCTCGAAACGACCAAAGATGCTGTGAAAAACCTGATAGACGTATGTAAATGGCATAGTGCAGAATGCCACCTAACTTTATGAGAGGGATTGGGGGATTATAGATAGGAGCTGCCTCGTGTGGGCTAATAGGCCTTCTGCAGTTACCTTTGTTCTTATGTTCTTATGTTCAGTCGTGCGAAATGTGCTGTGGTTGCTTTTAACTCGAAGGACTCGATTTATCGACATTCCACTCTAAAACTATTAGGCAGAGAGATTCCAGCATTCTGAAAATCATCTGGGGGCCATGTTGTGTTCCTCACAGATCCCACTTGTAAACTATTTTCTGGTGTCATTATTGAAGAATTTGGTCAATCTTGTTACGGATATAAATTATTTGAGCTACAAAAGGCTGACCTTGAAATTTTCAGTTGTGATGTCCATGACGTATCTTGTGTGTCCTTCCTCGATACCATCTTCTTGAGGTTATCTTGAGATGATTTCGGGGCTTTAGTGTCCCCGCGGCCCGGTCCTCGACCAGGCCTCCACCCCCAGGAAGCAGCCCGTGACAGCTGACTAACTCCCAGGTACCTATTTACTGCTAGGTAACAGGGGCATTCAGGGTGAAAGAAACTTTGCCCATTTGTTTCTGCCTCGTGCGGGAATCGAACCCGCGCCACAGAATTCCGAGTCCTGCGCGCTATCCACCAGGCTACGAGACCATCACCAGGGTTAAGTGATAACTGCGAGATAACAAGCTCATTCTCACATCAACTGGATAGTAATTTAAATATTTGTGATTTAAAATATATTACAGCTCCACTATTAGTCTCCCTTGTAAAGTAACTAGTGAATCTTTGTCCTAAACAGAGAATATTGTCACGTTATAACTCTATTGTATTACAAATCTTTGGTTTAAAATATAAGAAGTATATCTTCCTTTTCTTTGAAACGGTGTGAAGAATTTGGTTTTCTGCAAATGAAATTCTTGGGAACACTCAAGTAATTTTCAAATTACGTACTTCCCATGCTGGGATAGCCCCAGAATCTGTTAAATGTTGAACTATGAGAGTTTGCACTGTATGTCATTAATATGTAGTATGTTAACGTGTCAAGTGCCATAGTATGTCATTGTATGATTAGTTTATATGCAGCAATATGTCAATGACATATACCATTGTATAATTAGTTTATATGCAATACCGGTGAGGGATAAAACATTGAGGAACATGCATGTCGTTTAGGGAGTGACAACTCGGAGTTCGGTAGTAGGCAGAAGACTGTAATTACCAGCACACGTCAACGAGGCAACTGAAGGCCCTCTCTGTAACACCTTTCATTAACAGCTTTCATGTAAGCTGTGTTTTATTGCACTGATGCAAATGTATGGAAAACGTATGTTATATTTTGATCAGATGGTAGATAGGAGGAGTTTGGAACAGGGAGAGAGTGAGGGGGGGATGGGAGGGAAGGAGGAGGAGGAAGGAAGGAAGGAAGAGAGGGAATCGTGGAGATGGAGGGAGTATGAGAAAGCGAAGGAGGGGTAGGGATACCATAAATGAGGGACGGACAGATATATGTGAAATAAGTGTTCATGCAGGTGTGTACACACACACAACTTTCTTTTAGAGAAAAAACTTTTTAAAGAACTTTTATAGTGTCAGAGTGGTTGACAAATGGAATGCATTAGGAAGTGATGTGGTGGAGGCTGACTCCATACACAGTTTCAAGTGTAGATATGATAGAGCCCAATAGGCTCAAGAACCTGTACACCAGTTGATTGACGGTTGAGAGGCGGGACCAAAGAGCCAGAGCTCAACCCCCGCAAGCACAACTAGGTGAGTACAGACACAAACACACACACACACACACACACACACACACACACACACACACACACACACACACACACACACACCAGTGTGAGTCGGGGAAGTATGAAAAGCATGTTAAACTTTCAAAATATGTCTTATGCAAGTTCTAACGCAGTAAAAAAACACTTACTGATAGTTCCATACACACAACCCTGTAGACTTGTTCAAAGCCCTCTTTCATCATGCAAGGACAGTAATCAACACCATTAACCACGTCAGAATTAAGACTTGCAAGCCTGGAAAGTCTGTATGTTCCAGTCGTCGAAAAGAAGACTGAACAAAAGACTAAAGAGCAATGGAGTTTTGAACCTTGAAATGACAAAAAGATTTGACGTTAATAAACATTTTCCCCCAAAAAAATTTTGTTCCCTGAACAGGATATATAACCGTCCGTGACCCGTATATAACGCACTGCCCTTTGACCTGAGTATAACATACACCGGGACCTGCGTATAACGACCCCGTGACCGGTATGGTTAGGTAATTATTAGGAGAAAGCGCTAAAGCCATTAGGACCATACAGCGCCTTGCAAAATATCAGGATAAGGATTTGGGATGGGACGGAAAGGGGGGGGGGGAAAGGAATAGTGCCTAACCACTTTGACGCCAAACCCTCCCTTCCCCCCCAAGACTGGGTAATATCCACATCTATCTTGGTGATTTATGCAAGAAATGGTTATCTAAACTCGCTTGATATCCTGCAATAGAGGAAAACAGAGGGTCCTATTTACACATGACATGAAAAATACATCAATAATGAACATGACATCAATAGTGAACATATGATATCCCTCTATTATATCCCCCTCGATACTGTCCGTTCTCTAGTAAATTAATGATGTAATATTTTCAGTTATCTCTGAATCTCTGTACAACCAGGAGGCCTGGTCGACGACCGGGCCGCGGGGACACTGAGCCCCGGAAGCACCTCAAGGTATCTCGTCATTCATTGTAAATTAGTGAATAACAGTCAGGAGATTGTTTCTTTTTATCTCTCCATGAATTATTAATCTGAAGATTTATCGTCTCGCTAAATTATCCCGCGCCAACGATATGAAAATTCTAACCTGTGCAATTTTCACGTTGCACGAACGTTATCTGTATACCTGGACACGCACGCACTTTCGTGTGTGTGTGAGTGCGTTCACGCACGGGAGATAGAATCTAATTGGACCATCCGCGAGGCACAAAAAATTGGAGTGCATTTATAAACATTCTGGAGGTGAGAGTTCGTCTCCACACACACTCGAGGAGGAGAAGTGCGTGTTTGAGTGCATGAGCGCGCTGGGCGATCGCGTGCGACGCCTGACTTGTTACCCTTTGTATAAATGCGTGAATGTTTATATTTATGCAAATTACCGAGTGCTGGAAACGATACAATCTAAAAGTCTGTCCTCTGCCGGCTCTGGACGTTTAATATATCTATGAATGCTTATGTAAATTCGCTGAAATTTGCTGCCTATCTGTTACGTATCTTCGCATTCTGCTGCCATTTTTTGTGGGGATGACAGGTCCTCAGGGGACGAATGTGTGTGTGCGTACATATGTGCGCACGCGTGTGTGTATGTACTCACCTAATTGTGCTTGCGGGGGTTGTGTTCTGGCTCTTTGGTCCCGCCTTTAAATCGTCAATCAACTGGTGTACAGATTCCTGAGCCTACTGGGCGCTGTTATATCTACATTTGAAACTGTGTATGGAGTCAGCCTCCACCACATCACTGCCTAATGCATTCCACGTGTGTGCGCGTTGTGTGTGTGTGTATGCGTGTGTGTTATTTGTGACTGCAACTTTAGGCTGTTAGCTCCTTGGACCCTGCCTTTCTGACTGTTGATTGTCTAATATAGAAACCCACGACATTCCATTTATATATTGTATACATATATCCCGTACTTTTTATACATATATAATGTATTTGTAAATATGTATTTAATACAAATATTATGTATTTAATGCACATTTACACATACGTATTTTATACATAGATCTTGTATTTATTCATTCATGAATTATTATTATAATTATGTATACTTTTAATGTAAATACGAAATGTGTGTATTTGGAGATCGGTCACTGAGATTTTGAGCGTGAGATCAATGTATGGAAAGTTCAAAGGAAAGACCCATTATACGTGTAAAAATTTTAAAACCCAAATTTTCGGAAAACCATCAGAAAATGCCAGCTGGATATGTAGGTTACATCCGAAAATTGGCTTTTCATTACCCATATATATATATATATATATATATATATATATATATATATATATATATATATATATATATATATATATATATATATATATATATATATATATATATAAATTGGGGTCGTTCCTTCACCTTCATTCAAGCACTTAAGCCTTGTAGTCAGTTTCTTCAAACATTTCAATCATATTTTTAACATAATTTTAGCAAGATCACTGTAATAAAAGTATCAATAGGTGTATACAATACGTGTATACAGTAATAGGTGTATTACAATTCACGCAGAGGGAAGCACGAATGGGAGACACCATTGTACTGTGTGACAGCTCGCTCTTGTCGGAGTTCAGAACGTCACTAATATGATGTACTACGTTCCCTGAACTTAACCCAATCGAGGACCCACGAATAGTGTGTGCGTGTGGGACATTGTGTGAATGTTTGCGAACGGCTAATGTGATTTTTAGTGCATTTTTTTTTTGAGAACTTTCGAGGTTTGTTACAGGTTAATTTCTTTTGTTTTACTCTCTGACATCTGTTAAGGGCGCTCTCCTACACCTGCTTGGTATCCTCCCTCTACACCTGCTTGGTGCCCTACCCCTACACCTGCTTGGTACCCTCCTCCCCCTACACCTGCTTCATACCCTCCTCCCTCTACACCTGCTCGATACCCTCCTCCCTCTACACCTGCTTCATACCCTCCTCCCTCTACACCTGCTCGATACCCTCCTCACTCTACACCTGCTCGATACCCTCCTCACTCTACACCTGCTCGATACCCTCCTCCCCTACACCTGTTCGATACCCTCCTCCCCCTACACCTGCTCGTTACCCTCCTCCCTCTACACCTGCTCCATACCCTCCTCACTCTACACCTGCTCGATACCCTCCTCCCCTACACCTGCTCGATACCCTCCTCCCCTACACCTGTTCGATACCCTCCTCCCCCTACACCTGCTCGTTACCCTCCTCCCCCTACACCTGCTCGATACCCTCCTCACTCTACACCTGCTCGATACCCTCATCACTCTACACCTGCTCGATACCCTCCTCCCCCTACACCTGCTCGTTACCCTCCTCCCTCTACACCTGCTCCATACCCTCCTCCCCTACACCTGCTCCATACCCTCCTCCCCTACACCTGCTCCATACCCTCCCCCGCCTCTCCCTACACCTGTTTAACCTCCTGCTGTTCACCTCGACCGCAGCTGTTCTCTCCTCATTAACATTTAACTCATCAGGAACACTTGTATTTTTTCGTCTCTCGACACCTGTTTCTCTCATGCTGCATCAATTAGTTCTATTGTTTCCGCCTCTTTTATTCTCCTCTTCCTCCCTATACCCCCCATTCTGTCCCGATGCACCTAGTTGTCCTTACTACCCCCTTAAACGCGCGCACACTTAAACGCACATCCCCCTTAAACGCACCCTCCCTTAAACGCACACCCCCCTTAAACGCACACCCCCCTTAAACGCACCCCCCCTTAAACGCACACCCCCCTTAAACGCACACCCCCCTTAAACGCACACCCCCCTTAAACGCACACCCCCTTAAACGCACACCCCCCTTAAACGCACATCCCCCTTAAACGCACACCCCCCTTAAACGCACACCCCTACACCCACACCTTCTACACCCCACACATCCCTACACCCAAATCTTCTACTCCCCACACCCCCCTACGCCCACATACCCCCTACGCCCACATACCCCCTACGCCCACATACCCCCTACGCCCACATACCCCCTACGCCCACATACCCCCTACGCCCACATACCCCCTACGCCCACATACCCCCTACGCCCACATACCCCCTACGCCCACATACCCCCTACGCCCACATACCCCCTACGCCCACATACCCCCTACGCCCACATACCCCCTACGCCCACATACCCCCTACGCCCACATACCCCCTACGCCCACATACCCCCTACGCCCACATACCCCCTACGCCCACATACCCCCTACGCCCACATACCCCCTACGCCCACATACCCCCTACGCCCACATACCCCCTACGCCCACATACCCCCTACGCCCACATACCCCCTACGCCCACATACCCCCTACGCCCACATACCCCCTACGCCCACATACCCCCTACGCCCACATACCCCCTACGCCCACATACCCCCTACGCCCACATACCCCCTACGCCCACATACCCCCTACGCCCACATACCCCCTACGCCCACATACCCCCTACGCCCACATACCCCCTACGCCCACATACCCCCTACGCCCACATACCCCCTACGCCCACATACCCCCTACGCCCACATACCCCCTACGCCCACATACCCCCTACGCCCACATACCCCCTACGCCCACATACCCCCTACGCCCACATACCCCCTACGCCCACATACCCCCTACGCCCACATACCCCCTACGCCCACATACCCCCTACGCCCACATACCCCCTACGCCCACATACCCCCTACGCCCACATACCCCCTACGCCCACATACCCCCTACGCCCACATACCCCCTACGCCCACATACCCCCTACGCCCACATACCCCCTACGCCCACATACCCCCTACGCCCACATACCCCCTACGCCCACATACCCCCTACGCCCACATACCCCCTACGCCCACATACCCCCTACGCCCACATACCCCCTACGCCCACATACCCCCTACGCCCACATACCCCCTACGCCCACATACCCCCTACGCCCACATACCCCCTACGCCCACATACCCCCTACGCCCACATACCCCCTACGCCCACATACCCCCTACGCCCACATACCCCCTACACCAACACACCTCTACACCAACACACATGTCCAACATCAACAACAGGTGACACATACACACACGTGTTCCAGGAACATCGGTTTTATTACATTTCCGTTTCAATTTCAGTATTGCGCGTGAAGCGCTTTGTCATATCTGGTTCCTCGACGCGCCTGTTGAGCTCTGAGAGCCCGTGGGCGGTGAGGGCGGGTCCGTGGGCGGTGTGGGCGGGTCCGTGGGCGGTGTGGGCGGGTCTGTAGGCGGTGTGGGCGGGGGTGGAGAGCTGGACGAGGCAGCTGGATCAAACATGCGGGTGTTTTAATACCAGGAACGTCGCGGCAGAACTGTTCTTTTGCAGCTGTTTGGCAGTCTGGCGTATTGCAAATCTCATTAACACTTAGTGGTTGAGCTCTGGCTCTTTAGGTCCCGCCTCTCAACCGTCAATCAACTGGTGTACAGGTTCCTGAGCCTACTGGGCTCTATCATATCTACATATGAAACTGTGTATGGAGTCAGCTTCCACCACATCACTACCTAATGCATTCCATCCGTTAACTACTCTGACACTGAAAAAGTTCTTTCTAACGTCTCTGTGGCTCATGTGGGTACTCAGTTTCCACCTGTGTCCCCTTGTTCGCGTCCCACCAGTGTTGAATAGTTTATCCTTATTTACCCGGTCGATTCCTCTGAGGATTTTGTAGGTTGTGATCATCTCTCCCCATACTCTTCTGTCTTCCAGTGTCGTGTGTGTGTGTCTTGTGTGTGTGTGTGTCTTGTGTGTGTGTGTCTTGTGTGTGTGTGTCTGTGTGTGTGTGTCTGTGTGTGTGTGTCTGTGTGTGTGTCTGTGTGTGTGTGTCTGTGTGTGTGTGTGTGTGTACACCTTGACATCTGTGTACAATAAAACAAATATATATATGT
The DNA here is from genome assembly GCF_040958095.1 of Procambarus clarkii. NCBI lineage: Eukaryota > Metazoa > Arthropoda > Malacostraca > Decapoda > Cambaridae > Procambarus > Procambarus clarkii. The sequence continues at coordinate 8,030,149 of NC_091228.1, forward strand.
TTATGAGAGAGATGAGAGAGATGCACTCACACAGAAACCTGCCCAAAAGCTTCCAACATGCTACACGACGTGCATAATAGTATTCTCCCCTTGTGACAGCGGCTTCTCTGTTGGCCAAGCACTGTGATTGGAGTCCGTGGTATACATGTTATTTGCATCTCTCTGTGTTTTATTTTTGTTCTGCTGTAGAATATTAGAAATTTTTGGTACAGCTCTTTCTCAAAACGCGGTTGTCGTTTTCGCTTTCTGAACGTATTTTTAATCATGTAAATTATAGTGTAATCACTAAATATTTACAAAATAAATATGTAAATTTGCATATTTAACAAATCTTTGCATATTTAATGAATCAAATTTATATTTATGCGCATACAGGAATCTGTATACGGGTTGATTGACAGTTGTGAAGGCGGGACCAATGAGCCGGAGCTCAATCCTGCAAGGTTTAATTAGGTGAGTACACATACACATCATCAGAAACCGCTAGGTCATTTCGACTATGAAGCAGTTGAAAATGAAACGAGGAATAAGGATTTAGGTCAGGACGGAGGAAAGAACTGGTGCCAAAAGCAACCCATCCTCCGAATTGACAGTACGATTTAATACTAAGTGTAATAAGTACACTTTCTTACTGTCATAAACAGTGCATAATTGCACTTATGGGGCTGTTACATTTACCCAACTCCCTCCCCCGATTTAATTCTCCTCGTTTTCTGTTAAGACACTCAGAATTTTAGGACGAAGATTTCATCTTCAATTGGCTATACACAAGTTTTAAATATCAGGAATTTCTTTTTCAGGTTTATTAAACAACATAGATTTTATGCAAAATTTTAAAATATCCTGAGTTAATTTACAATTTATTGATATATTTTAGTTTTGTTTTATTAGTTTTATAAAACTGTAATATCAATATAGCTATAAGTTAAGTACTAATTGTAATTAGGAAGCAATAAAATTATTATCTTCAAAAACTAAGACGGTTAGGTGAGGTTGTGGTTTTCTATTCAGTTTTTCAGGTAAACTCAAATATTCACAATATATTTGACAGTACGATTTAATACTAAGTGAAAATAAGTACAATTCCTAACTGCTATGAATAGTACATAATTGCACTTATTTGTCTTCTTACATTTACCACCACATTTTTGGAGGACGGGCTGGCCAAAAACTAGGACAGTCCTCGCTCTACCGTCCAGCCCAAGTGGTTTGATTCACTGCCAGTAAGGAAGTTACAATTAAACACTAAGTCCTGTCAGGGAACAATGGACCAGTGAACAAATCCACAAGGGCCGTGACGAGGATTCGAACCTGCGTCCGAGAGCATCAGAGATACTGCCTTAATCGACTGAGCTACGAAGCTCAGTAGCTCGTAGCTCAGTCGATTAAGGCTGTGTCTGGGATGCTCCCGGACGCAGGTTCGAATCTTCGTCACGGCCTTTGTGGATTTGTTAATTTGATGCATCACGTTAGTGTGATCTATGTGTGTAATGGACTAGTGATGTAGTTGTGTTTGATTCAGCTACTGAGAACAAAAAATTCCAAGTAGCACGGGCTATGGCGAGCCCGTCGTGTTCACCTTGTCCACCGCCACACTATGTACGCTATCAGCCTCTCTTCACCTCTCTTCATCCATCAACACTTCCATCCTCCATGTCTTGGATATGTAACCGAGACATACATATGTAAGCCAATTATCATTAGCCGGGATGTGGGCAGAGGGACACGCACTGAAAGAAACGGTTTTCGAAAACACTTCTATACATAAGTTAGGAAAATTACGCCACAGATCAAGGACGTCTATTGATGTGGAAAGGATTATTTTAGAAATGCTGGGAAGGCTGAATATATAGAGCTAGATCTCACGCTCCAATAGTAACTGGAAATTTCACGTTATTAAAAATTTCATCTTGCGAATATTTCGTTACTGCAAATTTCACGTAGCGAATATCTCTTTATTGCAAATTCCACGTTGTAAATTTCTCTTTTTTTTTTTTTTAGAATTTCTAGAATTTTTTAGAATTGGTCTAGACCCGCTAGTTTAACTGTTGGGATATGAACCTTAACTTCAGGTCATCGTGGATATAACATATATACTTATGTTACCTGGATATAACCTGGATGTTATCTTATGTTATGGATATAACATATATACTTATGTTATGTTACTTATACTTATGTCAAGATAACCTCAAGATGTTACCCCCCCCCCCACTCCCGTCCCATCCCAAATCCTTATCCTGACCCCATACAAGTGCTATATAGCCGTAATGGCTTGGCGCGTTCCCCTGACTTGCTTACCCCTTCTCAGCATTACATTGCAACAGTATTAATTTGTGGGAGGTCTCTGCTTTTCAGCTTTGCTAATTCTCAAAAGCATATTTTCTCTAAAGATAATTCCTTAAAGCAATTATTAGCGCACTTGATCAGCACTGAAAGAGAAGCATTATAAATGACGAGATTTGAATACGTCGTCGTCCCTTCACTTTCTAAGTTTGTGTTCGGTTAACGCGAAAATCCGATTTAACGACAGACACACAAATGAGCAGCAGCGACTCCCGGACGACCACGACGACGACAAGAACTCCGCCGGAGAAGAATCTCATAAGAATCCATCCCCCCTCCGTCTGAGAAGCATTGGAGGCATGCCGCCATGTCTGACGAATATTAAACCTGCATCCTCTTCACATTAGCTTACTCCACCTACTGCGCCTCGGGTAGCGATGCCAGGGCAAACCCGACCTTGTCAACCCGTCTGTCCGCAAGACCCTAAGTACTCGTGCGGACTGGCCGTCGCATGCGTCCCTTGTGCGGTAATATACCTTAATATGGGGGAAAATTGAAGGGAGGAAGGATTTGCTTTTCAATATGCAGCAGCTTCGATGTGCCTTGCAAGACTTTCCGACCTGGAGCCAGTCCACGTACCTACCTTAGACATGGGATCTCTTATTAGGTCTTGAAGGCCGCGCTCTGGCACCACCTGAATCGTAGATAGGAAGGAAACGAAGCGAGATTATTGTGTTCCCTGCTCCCGTGGAAAGTATATGGTCCTGTAAGTTAGTGAGAGAAGTGTTATATATATTTTTATATATTTTTTGCCGATTTCACCATGAGAAGAGCAGGATTTTTGTGGGGAAAGGAACGGAATAGGGGATAAGTACTGGAGGAAGATGAAGGGGCAGATATGAATGGGGAGAAATGGGGAAAGAGGGGTTGGGGTAAGTGGAGATGTGATAAGGAAAGGGAGAAGGGGAAAGAGGCGGTGATGGACAGGGGGAGGATAGATCAGTGGGATTATTAGTTCTAATTGAGATTTAATTTTCACCTGAGACAAGCAGGTTCCTCTAATGCAGGTAAGGGGGAGGAGGAGGGACAGGTAGTCATTCCTTAGACGAGATTATCTCTGTGCACATGTCAATCTTTGACAAGATATCCGTAAGTGCGAATTTCATAGAATTATTTTGTGTGTAAATCACGAAAGTTAACACGTGATGAAAAATGTGACAGTGTCAGACCACGGAGGAAGAATTGAAACAGGAATTTCCTTAAGTACTTTCGTATTTAATAATACATCTTCAGAAGGGTCATAGTCATAGATAATCGATAAATTAGACAAGGATTAATACTACTTTTGTAAAGTGGGAGAAATCTGTGTTTTTTTTATTTACAAGAACAGTGTAGAGAATCGTTATCAGAGCACATGATTTACATCCGTGTTCACCTCACGCATCTGTCGTGATATCAGCTCACGCACACCACACACTGTACAGGGATGTGGATATCAGCGCCCTGGTGGTGTTCGTTTAAACAAATTACACGTATATAAACAACCAAATGCCAATACGGTTTTAGTTATGCATTAAAAAAGTTTTTCTTTATCGAGCAAGTCGTACTAGTTTGACTGTTCTCAGCTTTGATTTGTAGTTTCCCAGATTGATTGATATGTCATGTTTTCGCTGCATGTATACATCTTTTAATGTATATAAATGCATTTGCTAATAATATGTAGGAATCGGTATTAGCAGCAAATATATATGAAGATTCTCATTGGAACATGATGCTGCGACAAGTCAACAGGATAGGATTAGGTGAAGAGGAGGGGTAGGAGTCTTTAGATTGGATGGTATTAGAACGTATTGTTATTATAGGAATTAATGGTGGTATGCCAGCGAGCTGCCTCTGGTTGGTGGTGGTGCCTCTGGTGCCTGTGGTTGGTGGTGGTGCCTGTGGTTGGTGGTGGTGCCTCTGGTGCCTGTGGGTGGTGGTGGTGCCTCTGGTTGGTTGCTGGTGCCTCTAGTGGTTGCTGCCTCTGGTGCTGCTTCTGACGGTTCCTTTATTCGTACCTCTAAATTCATCTTGTATGCTACTGTAACATTATCTCCCTGTATGCATTTTTCCCTAATCTGTCTTCTAGTTTATAACAACTATTTGCCTATTCTCAAGTCTTCCCTCTCTCTCTCGTGGCTATACATTCTACCCATTTCCTGCCCTAGTTCCCTACACCCTCTTACCTACCATCTTGTCCTCCGTGGAAGATCTAATCTTCAATTCATAACACTTTCACCTCTTGCTCACTTCATTAAATCCCCTCCTCTTACCCATCCAGTCCACCAGTTCTCTATCCAACAATCATTCCATTTCTTTACCGTCCGCTCTTCCTGTCAGCCCCTACGTCTCCTGTACCCCCACACCACCTGTCACCTTAGTAACCCTTCCCCCCCTCACCCCTTCTTCCCCTTACTATCCCCCTCACTCAGGGCCCTCCACCTCCCTCGTCCTCATTACCGAGGATAGGAACTGGTGAGAGAGACCCGACCCCATAGCTACGGCCAGCACAAACATCATCATATTTCGCATTTAAGTGATATTGATTTCCGAACCCCATTGGTGCTGCTATGAGGGTGGGAGAGAAGTGGGTGGGTATAGGTAATGGTAGATGAGGGATTGTGAGATGAGGTTAGCCATGAGGTAGGAATGAGTGAAGGGCGAGTCAAAATGCCATTCTTGATTTGAGTCTCCTGGTCCGGCTCGTATAAATTCGTTCTGTTTAGCTAATGAACTACACAACGCCATGTGTGGCTCAGGAAATCTTTACCTAACTTTTTTTTCAGGTAAACAACTTACGAATAACGAAAGTAGTTATTGGTTGTGGAGGAAGTTACACCGTAACGTGGATGAAGTTATAACCAAACGACTACTCAGACAACTTTAAAAGTTAAACTTTACGAAGCTCTCTCTCCCTTGCTCGACAATTTCGGCTGGATGGTAGAGCGACGGTCTCGCTTCATGCAGGTCGGTGTTCAATCCCCGACCGTCCAAGTAGTTGGGTACCATTCCTTTCCCCCTATCGTATCCTAAATTTTTTTTCCTGACCCCTTCCCAGTGCTATATAGTTGTAATGGGTTGGCGCTTTCACCCTGATAATTCCCTCCCTTCCCTTCACACACCCTCTCTCCCCCCCACCACCCTCCCCCTCCACCCCCCCCCCCCAACTGGTATTCTTTCCTACCCCCATTGACAGAAGCCCACTTTTTCCGTTCTCCTTCTTCATCAGCTAACCCCCCCCCCCCTGTCCCATTCCATCCCCCCCACTAGCCCCATGAACCCTCTTTCTCTCCCTTCTCACCCCCTTAACTACCCCCCTCCCCCCTCACCCCCCCTCACCCCCCCACACACTCCGCCCACGCATCTAATGGGAAGCTTAGATCTGCATAACCTCTTTAGAGCGAAGTCATCCAGTCTTATCACTACTAACTTAATGTTGACTTCTGTCTGGCCAAGATGTGATAGATGGGGCATCGATCTCCTTACCCCGATGCTCCCGTCTGGCGCTGTCGGTGTAGTTGGCGGTAGTTAGGGCTGCGATATCTGAAGTCAGGTCAAACGAGGCCAAACAGCTTTTCCCCAACTGTGCGCAACTGCCTATTTCCCCCTGCCAGATGTGGGATAACTTCAATCACCACCTCTCCTACTCTGTGCAAGGGGGAAAGGGTATATCATTGACCCTTGTGTGTGTAGGGCCAGACGCGCTGACTCCATACGTGTTCTAGGGTCAATTTGCAACGTAGCAAAACTGGTATTAAACCTGTGATAAAAACGATGTGAAGCACCGCGAGCAACTGCGGTCGACTCGTAACAATGCGACTGTGAGTGTGGTGGTAATACTGCCTCTATGTCCTCCTGGACGCAAGGGCTATTCTCGTGTGAAGTCCCTCACCCGTATTCTTCTTAATGCCCTAACGATCGTTAAGTTCATCAGGCGAGGGCAAACAACAGTCTCCCTCTGAATCACTTGAGCTATGTACGAAACACATATGTGTATGTATTCCTCGATGTATTAAATGCATTTCCATGTATGAACAGAAATACATGCGTTCTTTTACTTAAAATGACTTCACGCTCATAAAGTATATTTGTATATATGCAGATTCGTCATCTTACTATGTATAAAGTATATTTATACATACACTTACTATGCGAACAAGCCTGAATGGTCCCCCCAGGCTTATATGCAAGCGAAAACTATATACCAAAACTTTATACTAAGTATAAAGTATATATGCAGATTCGTAATCTTACTAATTAAATAAACCCACAAGTTTTCACAATTCAAGGTAGACATCTTGAGTATATTATTATTAACTGACAATATTAAATCTTCTAAATCTTGTGCTGTTTTATCCTGACCTCAGCTGTTCAGACAGGAGCTGAAGCAGCACCAGGGACTGTAGCTGGGGTCATCAGCACAATCAGGAACAGTTAATCAGAATCCCTGATCGTAACTTGAGTGAAACTTGAGTAAATCTGGCTTTAACTCTTTCAAAGGAAATCGTTCCGTATTCTCTCTTATTAGCTGGGTGAAGTGTGTGTTCATCTAGTTGTAGGCGAGGAGTCACAATAACGTGGCTGAAGTATATTGACCAGACCACACACTAGAAGGTGAAGGGACGACGACGACGTTTCGGTCCGTCCTGGATCGTCCTCAAGTCGATTGTGCGCAATCACAGTCGACTTGAGAATGGTCCAGGACGGACCGAAATGTCGTCGTCCCTTCACCTTCTAGTGTGTGGTCAGGTCAACAATCACCTAGTTGTATTCATCTAATTGTTCTTGCGGGGGTTGAGCTCTGTTCTTTCGGCCCGCCTTTCAACTATCACTCAACTGTTACTAACGATTAACTATTTTTTTTTCTCCACACACACATACACATCCAGGAAGCAGCCCGTAGCAGCTGTCTAACTCCCAGGTACCTATTTACTGCTAGGTAACAGGCCCATCAGGGTTAAGAAAATTCAGCCCATCTGTCTCCGCCGGTTGCGGGGATCGAGCCCCGGTCCATAGGTCCACGAGTCTAGAGCGCTGTCCACTCGGCCACCTTAGCCCAGCCTAGAGGTGTGTGTGTGTGTGTGTGTGTGTGTGTGTGTGTGTGTGTGTGTGTAAGGAATGACTGTGTGAGTGCACACACACACATCAGAATTAATGTAGTGAGACAAGTCAACTGGAAAATGTGAATAACAACTTATCTGTAATTTAATATATTTATATCGCAGGTGTTCAATACACCAGCTTGTGTCAGCCCACATCAACTATGGCCGCTCCAGACCAACCAGTTACGAGCCCGAGTTGTTAGGCGGCCACAACCCCACCACAACTACACACCACAACCACAACCAGGAATGCTTCTCAAGAATCACATTATCCAAACAAAAATTCTCAAATCCAGTGTGAGAATTTTCCTCTAAAAATTTGTCGAAAAGACACCTTAGAAACTCAGCCCTTCGGCATCCTATTCTCTGAACTAATAGGTAGCCAATTTTCACATTATGTGACTCAACGTTACAAATGCGTCCTATGATAAGTAGCGGCTCACAAATATGTTTCCTATGGTTATACTTTAATTATCTATATACTCAGTTATACTGAGTATCCGGATAAATCCGGATACTTAGTATCCGGATAAATCCGGATACTTAGTATCCGGATTTCTCTGGGTACGTTTCCGATTATGTTAGAAGGTTGGATTTTATACGGAGTGACAAATCAATAAAACAATTTGCGTTCTAATCGTACATAAAAAAGTGGACTGAACTTGCCATCTTTATAGGATGGAATCGAACCCTGGTTTTGGACTTCCCAGGTGGGCACAGTGTTGAATCATCTCCCACTAGTCTCAGCCGTCTGGGTCCTGTGCTGTTGAAAATCAAAGGAAAGTTATTTCCGTTTCTGCCGAGATAGTTAGATTGCTTATCTGCATACAGGGTTATAGTTGTGAGTTATTTTTTGGAGTAGTGGTTGTGGAACCAAGTAGTTCTTTCTCAAAATGTTGCTATTGTATCATATTATTATTGTATTCGTTGTATAATTGTATATAATATTAGAGGACTTGAGAATATAATAGTATAAAGGGGTAGAGGAATATATGAATAAAGGTAAATGCATAGGGTATAGCACTATACTATATAGTATTATACCGTATAGTATAATACAATGCAGTAAAGAGTACTATAGTACTGTATTAGGCCTGGGAATATTGAAATATTTTTTAACCTAATTTTTTTCTAGACGCTATTGAATTAATAGTACAAAAAGTGGGTTACTGGTGGTCCATCAATGTATGTTGGAACTTGGGACCAAATTGTTGTTATAGGTACAATCATTTGAGGAGGATTGTTGGCAGGATTATAGAAGCAGTAGCCCATAACTCTATATCCACTACAGCACTACCCCTACAATAAAGTTTCTCCACCTTGGTGTAGTAGAGCTTTTTATATGACTTATATATGTGTATATATATATACACACACATACACACAGTTATGTGTATATATACACACATATTTTTATATGTGTATATATATATACACACACACACACATACACACAGAAGCACTCCTGAAGATGTATTAATATACGAAAGTACTTAAGGAAATTCCTGTTTCAATTTTCCTCCATGGTCTGACACTGTCATATATAATATATAAATATATATAATATAAAAAGTTGAGGTACCACCTCTGGTGTGCAAGTGTGGGGACCCATAGCCTCAGAGAAGAAAATAAAGAGTATTCAGAGAAGACCTTGTGGATTCTCACTGAAACCTTTAATATTTTCTTCTCCTACCACCCCCCCCCCATTCTTTTGTATTTATACACATGTATATTTGTTGTATTTAAACCTAACTACAAAAAAGGAGTTACATATATGTAATTAAGTTATATTAGTCATTATTGACACCCTCCATTCAATTATTTCTGAATCAATTCTGGTCTGGTGTGAAATATTGGTTGACATGCCCTAAGAGTTTGTCGTCATCAGAGGAAAATTTGCAATTACTTTATTCACTCTGGTATTCTTGAAGATATCCTCACAGTGTACCCAAAATTTGCCAGTACCAGCTACTAAACATATGGCTCTGTATGACTAACCATCCTGCGAGATGGGGACTTGTATTACCACTGCTACCTTATTCAATCTTGTGTTGATGATATCCTCAAAATGCATCAGGAGTCTGTCAGTGCAGACTGCTTATCACATGTCTCTGTATGACTAACCATCCTGTGTGATGGGGATTTTTTAGCATCACCTAGTTAGCTTTTTTGACACACTGTACTCCACTTCATATAGTCTAGGGTAGCTGCACTAATGCAGATGTACCTCATGTATTAATAATACAAACAAAAAATTTCCCCAAATACAGTAGTTCCATTGCTGAGTAATATTATATTTTATGAAAGGGAAAAGGGCTTATGTGGTGGGGGTGTGACGGGTTCGGGGAGGGGGGGGGGCTGGTGAGAGGGAGCAGCAGCATAAGGAACAGCAGCAGCAGCAGCAGAAGTAAGAACAAATTCGAGATAAATGTGGCAGAAGACATGGAATGAGGCTCTTTTCTTCCACCGCTAAATCAATACTAATTAATTTTGACTCTGTACTCACATTTACCCTTTTTCTCTCTCCCTTTTATCATCATTTTCATCTTTCCTTCTCCAAATGTCTTTCTCACTTCGGCTTGTATCTTTTCTCATTTCTTTTTTTCTCTCGTTCTTCGCCAATTTTTGTATCAATACCCCTTTGTTATTTTATATTCTTTCCCTTCTCCGCTCCTCTCACTTGCTTCATTTCTGTTTTATTAATTTTTCCCACTTCTCCCTTTCTGTAAGGCTACGTCCCCAGAAAGTATGTAGGCCTACGTGTCCAGGAAGTAGGTAGGCCTACATTTCCAAGACCTTTGCTTATCTTGGTCTAAAGAGAGTCTGTAGACCTGCCTCTCGGGCGTCTCTACCAAACATCTAAGACATCTGGTCTATAAAAATTGAATAATTTTGTTACTAAATTAATTATATTTACTCGCCATTATTTGTTAATTAATACATAATTTTGTTTAACACATTTATCTTTCATATTAATGTTATTCGATTATCTAACGTTAGATGTTTGGAGTGATTTACACTGATTTTACACGGATTCAAGAAGCAGTTACGCAAGCACTTACGAACTTGTAGATCTTTCCCCAATCATTGACTGCTTTTGTTACATTTATTAAACAGTTTACAAGCATGAAAACTTCGCAATCAAGTGTTGTTATTGTTATAAACAGCCTCCTGGTGCTTCGGAGCTCATTAACTGTTTAATAATTGTAAATAAAGCCGCCAAAGATTGAGAAAAGATGTACATGTTCGTAAGTGCTTGCGTAACTGCTTCGTGAATCTGGCTCCTGGTTTTTACCTGCATTGAATGATAATTTTTTTTTTATGTAAACATGGATTATTCTGTTTAAAATGAGATTTAGTCTTACAGTTGTCGCGTGGAATTATAGTTAATGGAAGCGTAGTTTAATTTAGTGAGAACAGATTTGAAAGGACCCAAACATAGGGATTGAGTTAGGTTTATCTTGCATTTATCATGCTGATAAGAAATCGGTTATCCACACAAACTTGTACTAAGCAAATTACCCTGTACTCATAATGTTCAAAAAGGTATAAATTATCAGTTTGGTTCTCTCTCATATTTTGCAATGTTTTATCATAAGGAAATGTGTTCGTTTGGTAAATAATGTATCATTGATACTTATTGTCTCTTAATTTACATTAAAATTGAGCTAAAATGATTGATAACAAATCTACAGAATCGAACTCGGTCTACCACCCACAGCATCACCCTTCAACTCAGCATACTCTAAACTCATATAACTTTGCAAGCATCACGTGTTACTCTGTGAAACAATACATGTTATTGCGTACCTCTGCTCATGTTTCTCTTCGATTTGGTGTCAGTTCTTGGGTCTCATATTAGGTTATGTATCTATCAGGCTATCTATCTATCTATTAGGCTATTTGTATGTCTTTATGAGACCGTTTCTGCTTATGTCTGTCACGCTCTCTCTCTCTCTCTCTCTCTCTCTCTCTCTCTCTCTCTCTCTCTCTCTCTCTCTCTCTCTCTCTCTCTCTCTCTCTCTCTCTCTCTCTCTCTCTCTCTCTCGCATGCATCCCAGTACAGATGAACAAGGGGTCCCATGAGTATCGAGTGAAGAGAGAAGCTCTTCCCTGCTGGATGGAACAGTTTTATGGATCATAATTCTGACCAGAACTCCATTACGCCTGGAACCCATAGTCATCCGGGGACTTATGGGGGGGGAGGGATGGGGGGATGGCAGGAGACAGGGGAAGAGTGGAGACGAGAGAGAGGAGAGAGAGAGAGAGAGAAGAGAGAGAATACCATTTGGGCTAATTAAATAATAATTCCCTCTTTTTGGCTCTATTTCTGTAGACTGATAGTCAGTATGCCTCCCACAGTTAATGTCACTGTATTCCTCCCATAGATGATATCACTATTCTTTCCTCAGTTAATGTCACTGTATCCCTCCCATAGATGACATCACTATTCTTCCCTCAGTTGATATCACTGTATCCCTTCCTCAGCTGATTGCGCTGTATTCCTCTGTTATTAAATGCCACTGAATTCCTTCCTTGATCCCAGTGAATTTCTCCCTTAGTTCATGGCACTAGATTCCACAACCCTACAGAAGACTGTCTCCATCCTCACACCCTAAACCCACGACCCTCGACACTCCACCCACCCTAACCCCAATAACCCTCCCACCCTAACCTCAAGCTCCTCCACACACCCACGCAATTGTACAGAGTGATAGCCAATCGCACGGAAGTCCTCTGATTTTTTTCTACAGAAATTAGAGTTGTGATTCATTTTTGGCGATGGGTGGGCAGTGGACATGAGAGACGAAGAGGTAATAACAGAGACACAAGGAGGAGAGGAATGGACGTTAAAATCGTGGAACAGGCATTATGGGAGGGGTAACGGGATGTGAGAGCGCGGTGGGAAGGAGGGGAAAGGGAGGTAGGAAGGAGCTAGATGTAAGACTGACGACTCACTCATCATTTACAGACGAGTTTCTGGCCAAAGTTGACATTTCCTTTCATGCCATTGGAACACTTTGGGGGATGGAATGGAAAAAAAAGTCTTGATGGTTCCTTAAATTGTTGTCACATCTTTTTTATGCTCTTAAGAAGCGTTTCCCTCTTTTCTGCTTGTATTAAGAAGCGTTTCCCCTCTTCTGCATGTATTAAGAAGCGTTTCCCTCTCTTCTGCATGTATTAAGAAGAGTTCCCCTCTTCTGCATGTATTAAGAAGTATTTCCCCTCTTCTGCCTGTGTCACGAGGGCTTTCCATCTACACGTTTCAGGAAAGTTTCGAGTTTAACGGTGAAATATAGATATAGTTACTTAGAGTAGATATTGTTGTCCAGCGAATGTATCAGTAGATATAGATATCCAGCCAACATCTGAGTAGAGGTTATTGAAGCAATGTACATATGGTCTTTGCATCATGGCTTCACCGCTGCATTGATGCTGTTGTCTGTCTATTCTAGTTGGCCTTCTACGTCCGACGAAGCATGCACAGTTCCTCGTGTTCCCTTCTGCTACGTCCGACGAGGCATGTGTAGTTCCTCGTGTTCCTTTCTGCGTCTGGCGAGGCATGCGTTGTTCCTCGTGTTCCCTTCTACGTCCGACGAAGCATGCACAATTCCTCATATCCCCTCTGCTACGTCCGACGAGGCATGCGTTGTTCCTCGTGTTCCCTTCTACGTCCGACGAAACCCCCACACTTCCTTGCTCTCCCCCTCACTCTCCGGCGTTCGGCGAGGCATGCATAGTTCCTCGTACTACCGATCATGGACAATTGACATGACGGGAGCATACCAGTGTCGGTTGTCATCATCCAAAGCCCAAGTCCGGGTCAGAATGGCGACCATCGGACGCTGGCAGGCCGAGGTAGAGAGGAGGAGAGAGACAGACACACACGACACAACAGATTAGTAAAATGGGTGTAAATTCCCCGGGAGATGAAAGGAGACGGGGCGAAGGGACGGGAAACCAAAATCGATAAGGGAATGGCGGATAAGTACCCACCCACGCAACGGCAAAACGCTCCATGGACCGTAGACCCTCATTCGTAGGGTAAGGATCGAGGGCTGTAAGTTCCGTTCGTGTTTGACTTCAAGTTCAATTCCTAGCTTGTTACGCATTTCCCCTCATTTTCCTGTCCCGCATGTGATGTAATTTCTGCCTTTCGGTAATGCTCCTCGACATCTCCTGCGATTGCTAAGGGAGCACATAGTAATGTTTGTGCTGACCAAACCACACATTAGAAAGTGAAGGGATGACGACGTTTCGGTCCGTCCTGGACCATTCTCAAGTCGATTGTGGGAATGACTTGAGAATGGTCCAGGACGGACCGAAACGTCGTCGTCCCTTCACTTTCTAGTGTGTGGTTTGGTCAACATATTTCAGCCACGTTATTGCGACTCCTCGTCTGCTTAGTAATGTTTGTGCATATGAAGCACATACGTAAGGCAGAGAGTAGATGAAGACAAGTCATTGTATAGAGCCTCTAGCATAGCATAGAGCCTCTAGCATAGAGACAAGAGGTGCATCCAAAATTTTCAGGGATTTCTCGCATTTCTGAATGCCCGCATCTCGATTACATCCGCCTTTGTGTTCCACAATACCATCTTAAAGCACCTCAACTGTTTTTTCTTCCCTTAGATACCTTGAATTCACCTGCATCACAACTGGAAGTTCCATTGTGAAGGGAATTCAAAATGTATAATATCGATCTGGTGTCTGGGAAGATGTAAACAGAGATTATTCATTGGGGGAAGTAAATGTCTCCATTTGATTTCTGGTTAGGGAGTTCATAGCTGCTTCTTGCCCCATAGCTGCTGCTGTTTATTCTCTGTCTGACACTCTCATTTCTTTCTCTTTCTCTTTCTCTCTCTTTTCTCTCTCTTCTCTCCTTTCTTTTCTCTTTTCTTTCTTCTTCTCTCTCTTTTTCTTCTTCTCTCTCTTCTTCTTCTTCTCTCTTTTCTCTCTTCTCTCTTCTTCTTCTCTCTCTTCCTCTCTCTTCTTCTTCTCTCTTTTCTTCTTCTCTCTTTTCTCTCTTTTCTTTTCTCTCTCTTTTCTCTCTTCTCTCTCTTTTCTCGCTCTTTTCTCTCTTTTCTCTCTCTTTTCTCTCTCTGTGATAGTGATAGCTGTCATGGTGGTGATTGCCTGGAATATTATAGTGAAACTGGTGGTGGTATTTGCTACAAGGTTCAATAACACAGCCACTCGCACACAAAACAAAAATAAATAATGGTGAATTGGAATAAGGAGGGATATCAGGTAGGAGAGACGTTAACAGCGAAGCTCCCCACATACCTATACTCAATCCCGTATGCATATACATGAGATACCTGTATACATACATATATATATGCATACAAACATATTATCTAACCGGAGAGCAGAAAATCCTTCACACAAATGTTTGTAGCAGACATGAAATTGACTAGACGCGCAGAATAAAATTATTATATGATAACGAGACACAATGGCTGTGAAGCCCCGTTAGCTGAGAGAGATGCAGTTTCTGGAGGTAGCGAGATCTGGGGTGATATTCTAGTATCTTCACCTGCAGAGCTCCACAAACAAGAGAACATCAGCGGCATGTGCAATGCTGGGAAGTGTGAAGCTGGCCTTCACAAATCTCCTGGAAGTTTTGGCTGGTTTCTGATCCCTTGTATGTCTCGAATCTCGATTTGATGATTCGACAATGATTCGATGATGAGTGACGGTGATTTTGACCCGTCCAGGACCATCCTAAACGGATCGAATCACCGTCCACTCCAAATGTCCAATCCAAATGGACAATAAGTCACATTGTGACTTAATGTCCCAATATTATTCATGAACTTAGAAAATATGTGATCTAATCTATGAAGTTGTTTAGAGAAATAAACCTTGTAACACAGAATAAACAGGTTGACTGGGAGGGGACATGTTCACGATATAAAAGGTACTAAGCATAGCTAAACAAGATCGACGAAGCAAAGCTGTTCACAAAAGGTACCAAGACCTTATTGAGCCAGAAAGTTACAGGAAGAGTCATTAAATTGAGGGGATAACAATGTTTCCTTTATTATAAGTGAGGTGGAGCCCAGGAGCTGGAGGAAGATCCTGCAAACACACGTGAATACATATAGGCAAGTTTATTCTCCTGTCGAATTTATGTCCGAGACTTTTATATGAAATACTAAATAAAAAAAAGCACGTCACAGGTCAATATTGGTAAGTGGCTTTTATATATCCTGCAAAAAAATTCCTTTTATGTACGGGGCAGCGCTGTTGCCTTAATGCACTCTCTCAATAATGCTTTCTACGGGTTTACGAACGTGCTTTTTCATTTATATTTTATGCTAAGGGGATTTTATAACTTTTTTTTTAATTAATGT
>NC_091228.1:8048435-8085935 GCF_040958095.1 Procambarus clarkii
TAGAGCATTCCATTTTTTAACTACTCTGACACTGACAAAATTCTTTCTAACGTCTGTGGCTCATCTGGGTACTACTAAGTTTCCACCTGTCCCCCCTTGTTCGTGTCCCACCCGTGCTCTGTGTGTGTGTGTGTGTGTGTGTGTGTGTGTGTGTGTGTGTGTGTGCGCGCGTGCGCGCGCGCGTGTGCGTGCGCGCGCAACCCTGTGGATTTTTCTCATCATGATTTATTTTGTTTCAAAGAGGCGTGGGACCCATTCTGGCCGTAAATATTCTCTGAACTAGTCGCTCGTAAGCAGTCAACATTGCCTGGAATTATTATATGCTTTGGCTTCTAATTATCGTGTCTGTGGTGTGTGATATTTGTCTGCGATTTTGGGGTGCCTGTTAACATTTGAAGCTTGTAATCTTATGCTGTGTTTGTCTTGTTATCACTACTACTACCTTAACTGCCTCCACTACCATTATTAATAATAGCACAACCCTTGACCACTTCCTTTATCTCCAACCACCACACTCACCACCATCACCACTATCACTACCGCCCCCTATCACCACTGCTACCGCAGTCATACCTGCTGCCACTATCAACCCCGTCAATATCATCATCACCACACCCTTCAACACTACCACCATCCCCACCACCACCTGTGGTCTCATCACTAAATTATTACCCAAAGATAAACTCAACACCGATACAAATGGAGAAACAATTAAAATAAATGTGTCGACACCTCTTCGAAACATTATAAGGTTATGACTGGACCTCTCCTCCCCTTCTCTCTCTCCCTTCCCTCTCTCCCTTCCCTCTCTCCCTTCCCTCTCTCCCTTCCCTCCACGCTCCTCACCTTTACCTCCCTCTATGGTATTTTTCCCACCCTGACAAGAGTGCCGAGGTGCGGTTTTTTCCGTGGCTGTGTGGCGGTCTGGCTGCGGTCCTTCAGTACCATGTGTGCGGTTCGAGACCCGAATCGACGTCTACGTTATTTTTTGGGGTTTAACCGGTTTTGGAGACCCCAACTGGGGAGCTGGGGTGGAATCAGAGCAGCTTGTACAGCTCGTGGTTGAGGCTATGAAATTTTTAGTGAAAATCCTGTATGGGGCCGAGGACTGAAACGTGCCACATATGGGGTAGGAAATGTGGCAAGTTTCAGTGAATGAAGTGATGCCCAAATAGCAACTCGGAGGTCAACCATTAACGTGGACAAATTAATGGTTGTTAATGGAATGTAAATACAATGTACTGGAGTGCTGGGCTGTACGTATAGCAAAAGAATGTTGTTTTAATCGTTATCTGGTTATCTTGAGATGATTTCGGGGCTTCTTAGTGTCCCCGCGGCCCGGTCCTCGACCAGGCCTCCACCCCCAGGAAGCAGCCCGTGACAGCTGACTAACACTCAGGTACCTATTTTACTGCTAGGTAACAGGGGCATAGGATGAAAGAAACTCTGCCCATTGTTTCTCGCCGGTGCCCTGGATCGACCCCGGGACCACAGGATCACAAGTCCAGCGTGCTGTCCACTCGGCCGACCGGCTCCCTTTCGTGAGGAAAGAGATTTACCAGTCTGACCGTTGTAAACACGTTCACAATCTTTACAAGGGCTGGAGTAGACACAAGCTGATACATGCCCCATACAGCATTAAAAACAAGTTTTTTCCATATGAAAAACGTTGTGTGTGATTTGCTAACTAGATCAACAAGTTAATTTACGAGAAGTCAGTAGAAACGTCTCCATTGTAGAGAGTTGTAAACACATTGAGAGGGGCGGAATACGAGGAATGAAAATACACATTTAATAGATTAAAAATATTTAATTGAAGTTGCATGACAGTGAGTTGCTGCATTATACGACCGATAGCTGTATGCACATCGAAGTTAGTACATTTAGTTGACACACACTCACACACACACAGTAACAGGAATTGATAAAATCGATAGGGAAGATTTCCTGAGACCTGGAACTTTAAGAACAAGAGGTCATAGATTTAAACTAGCTAAACACAGATGCCGAAGAAATATAAGAAAATTCACTTTCGCAAACAGAGTGGTAGACAGTTGGAACAAGTTAGGTGAGAAGGTGGTGGAGGCCAAGACCGTCAGTAGTTTCAAAGCGTTATATGACAAAGAGTGTTGGGAAGACGGGACACCACGAGCGTAGCTCTCATCCTGTAACTACACTTAGGTAATTACACACACACACACACACACACACACACACACACACACACACACACACACACACACACACACACACACACACACACACACACACACACATACAGGGGCCTCGTAGCCTGGTGGATAGCGCGCAGGACTCGTAATTCTGTGGCGCGGGGTCGATTCCCGCACGAGGCAGAAACAAATGGGCAAAGTTTCTTTCACCCTAAGTGCCCCTGTTACCTAGCAGTAAATAGGTACCTGGGAGTTAGTCAGCTGTCACGGGCTGCTTCCTGGGTGTGTGTGTGTGGTGTGGGAAAAAAAAAAAAAAAAAAAAAGTAGTTAGTAAACAGTTGATTGACAGTTGAGAGGCGGGCCGAAAGAGCAAAGCTCAACTTCCGCAAAAACACAACTACTAAACACACACACACACACACACACACACACACACACACACACACACACACACACACACACACACACACATATCCCTGGCACTCATACTCTGCAATAGGCTATTATAAATATAAAGCTCTAAACTGATGACTCCTGTACAATCTATTAAAACTACAAGATAAGGTAATTAGCAGTGAAAAGCACCAAACCATTATGACTATAAAGCACTTGGAAGGGATCTGGATAAGGATTTGGGATGAGACGGGAGGAACTCATAAAACTCGTCCAAACTCATAAAACACTTAAAAGTAGGTTAAACACTTAAAAAGCCTTCAGACTTGGGTAACTACGACAAGTGTAAAACACAGCTAAGAAACAGCACAAGCACTGAACAACATGGCTTTAAAGACGGCGTGTAGTTGCACTAGAGGTATTTCCCAAAGATTTTTTGAACAGATGAACAAATCCACAAGGGCCGTGATGAGGGTTCGAATCCTACGTCTGAGAGGATCCCAGACCTCAGGGATCAGAGAGGATCCTCTCAGACGTAGGATCGAGCCCTCGTCACGGCCCCTGTGGATTAGTTCATATGATGCATCACGCTATTGTGATGTCTGTGTGTAATTTTTTGAACAGCTTAGTAAAAAATAAAATGATGCGAGACTCGCAGATACATGTCAGTCACCTAACCTAAAACAAAAAAACAAAAAACAACATAGAGAATGGACAGTTCTCTTCACAGGCCATGACTCAAGCAGCAGGTGACCTGATCGAAGCAGCAGGTTTGGGAAATTCTTCTAGCGATTAAATATGCCTCTATAGTGAGTCTGTGTTGTGTCTGGTTTCGAGTCTTTCTCATTTTCAGAAGCGGCGTGATACCTTTCTCTCACTCTTTCCCCTGCCTCTCTCTGTCTCTGTCTCTCTGTCTCTGTCTCTGTCTCTGTCTCTCTGTCTCTCTGTCTCTCTGTCTCTGTCTCTCTGTCTCTCTGTCTCTGTCTCTCTGTCTCTCTGTCTCTCTGTCTCTCTGTCTCTCTGTCTCTCTGTCTCTCTGTCTCTCTGTCTCTCTGTCTCTGTCTCTCTGTCTCTGTCTCTCTGTCTCTGTCTCTCTGTCTCTCTGTCTCTGTCTCTCTGTCTCTGTCTCTCTGTCTCTGTCTCTCTGTCTCTGTCTCTCTCTCCGTCTCTGTCTCTCTCGCTCTCTCGCTCTCTTTCTCCTCTCTCAACCATTGGCCTCGTCAATAGTCTACCACCAGCTGTCACTGTGAGAAATGGAAAAAAGGAGCTTTTGTTGATACAATAATATTACTAATTCAGCGCTTCTCTCTCAGTATCTCTCTTTATCTCCCTTTTTCAGTTCATCATTTACTCTTGGCTTTTTAATCCATATACGTTCTTCTATTTGTATATATTTATAGGTTCCTTTAACAAAGAAATGTTAATTGTTTTAGGTGATGTTAGTGATGTTAATATTGATGATAGTGGTAACAATGATGGAACTGATAGTGGTGATGTTGGGTATAGTGATTGATAATGTTGGGAATGATAATGACTGGCTAATATATATTATAATATGTTTTATGCAGTGAAGTAGCAGCATAATAATTATCATTGGTATTATTATTGATCCAATATTACTCATTAATCATTAGTTTATCATTAAGGAAGGAAGAATGATTATGAGAAACATGAGAAGCAGTAACAACAAGAAAAGAGCAATGATTAAGAGGAGAGGAAGTAACACGGAAGGAAAAGTTAATCTTAAGATCAAGTGAGGCAAGTTAACCTAACTTTATAAAGTCTTTGGCCCTGTACTCACCTAGATTGACTCAACTAGGTGTGCTTGCTGGGTCGATTCTCAGACCTTTATCTCAGCCATTCTAACACTTAAACAGTGACTCTTTCTCGTCTGCACAACCTCTTGGGTTGGACGGTAGAACGACGGTCTCGCTTCATGCAGGTCAGCGTTCAATCCCTGAGCGTCCAATTGGTTGGGCACCATTCCTTTCCCCTCGTCCCATCCCATATCCTTATCCTGACCCCTTTCATGGGCTATATAGTCGTAATGGCTTGGTTCTTTCTCCTCGTATCTACCTCCATTTGCTGTATGTTTACACAAACACAGATGTTAGTGGTAAGCTATGTAGCTATCATACTAGCTTCCCTTGCTTTAATCATTGTTCATTTTTACCGTTTTGTCAATTCCTCTTAGAATCTTGTATGTCGTTAACACGTCGTTGTTTCTTGGCATTGGATGCAATGCACTTTTTATGTATTTTTATGATTCTCTTAAGAGTTGTGTGGAAGTGGAAATGTTTGGTTTGTGAGTGAATGTGTGTGTTAGTGTGTGGATGTGAAATTGCTTTGGTGCGTGTATATGTATGAATGTGTAAAATTTTAGGTGTGAATGTGTATTCACCTAATTGTATTCACCTAGTTGTGTTTGAGGGGGTTGAGCTTTGCTCTTTCGGCCCGCCTCGTGTGTGTGTGTGTGTGTGTGTGTGTGTGTGTGTGTGTGTGTGTGTGTTTGTTTTAGTGTGTGTGTGTTTTAGTGTGTGAGTTGGGGGGGGGGAGAGAAGGGGAGGTGGTGTTATAAATTTGTAAGTAAATGAATGAACAAATCTTTTATAACTCTAAAAAAATAAAAAAAATTTAAACTTAGACCAGGAACTTACACATATGTCGACAAAAGAGAAGAACAAACTTGACGGCTTCTCGCCTGTTCACCTTTTATAACATCTTTTGATGAACAAGAACAGCCACGGTATTACATGAGCGAGAACAGAGTAAAGAGAGAGAGAGAGAAGAGTAAGATTATGATGCAGGAAAAACAAAAGGAATAGGAAGAAATAGGAAGTCGATAATGAAAAGGATGAACGAGAAATGGAACAAAAATTAATTAGTAGATGATAAACATTTAATTATATTAATTATATTTTTATTATTATTAATAAAAAGAGAAGTGAAAACACGCAATACAATAATTATGGAATCCCAAGATTTAAATGCAACTTCAAAATTTTAAAAATAATTTTGAATACGTATATATATATATATAACGTTTCCAGAACATTCCTTGACGCACTAGTGGTAAGTGTTTGTAACAAAAAGGAAGCCTAGTCGAGGACCGGGCCGCGGGGACACTAAGCCCCGAAATCCTTTCAAGATAACCTCAAGAAGATAACCAATCACACCCAAACAGATAACGGTGGACAATCAACACCTTCAAGACGAATAAAAGAATAACCCAAAAAAGGGGGAATAAAAAACAAAAAAAAGAGGGAGCGTCAACCCCTCTTATAACTCTCGTACATCCTGCATCAGCCTTCCCCTCAGCCAATCAAATTTTCGAAAATCTTATTAAAAAGCTCGCAGGGTCGCCCTTGGGTATAAATTCTCATCAGAATCTGAAATTTTCATTTGTCCGATCGGGAACCTTTCTGGGGATTAGAACTGCTGTAGGGAGAGGCTCGTTCCCCGGGCAGGGAGGCAGAGTTAATTTCACTTTAATATCGTTTTTACTTTGTCTTTCTAAGCTTTGATATTGGTGTGTGGGGACATTAATTAGAAGGAAGAAATAACTTTCATGCTGGGGTATAGGGGTTGGGGTTAAAGATGGAGGTTTAAGGAGGCGTGTGGGGTTCTAACGTGAGGTTGTGGGTTGTAATGGAGAAAATTGGAGGTGGATTGGGGTTGTAAGTAGTGTGGTTGTGGTGGAGATGGGATTCCTCATTGCCCTTAGATCACATCAGCCTACATGCATGCTTCCCATTCGAAGTAGTCTCACCTGATTGCAATAATTTTAGCAGGATTCGCGCTTTCTGAAGTTGCACCACACAGACTTCACTCTAGTTCCTTCTTCAAAGCCGAGTGTGTGTAGTTATGCCTCTTATATTTAGAGGAAATATGCTGAGGAGTATTGAGCCTTTAATGTTTACCGAATCGTCTCTACTTAGACTGTTAGTTAATGATAAATGCGTGATGAACGTGGGAGAGACAGCGTGGGAGTGTGTGTGTGTGTGTGGGGGATGTTTTTTCACGTTTTTCATGTATTAGGAATATAAGTAAAAAGTCACTTTATTACCAAATTTCAAGTCTCTTTTCAGCAAATCATAAATCGAGATTTCGAGTTATTTAGATTCTTGAAAAGACATATGAAAATGTTGTTTCCAATACAAATGATAAAAATCAATGTGTTTTCATTAGAATTAACTAAAATGTTCCTGATTTTCCGTTTTTATTAGGGGGAGATTGTGATAGGTGACGTGGGAGTGTATAAAGTAATAAACAAATGTGTAATATGGGAAAGAAATAGAGGAATATGAGAGAGGTGAAGGAGAAGAGGAGGAGATGGGTAAAAGGAAAATGTAAGAGAATGAACTATGAAAAAAGAGCTAAAAAAGGAAGATAAATTAGTTGTAACCATCCAAATGTTACGGACTTTATGGATTGTATCTCATCCTGTTATCTCCAGTAATGATAACATGTAATAACTTCAAAAATGAAACTCGGTAAAACTCAAGTGAGTGCCCCTTCACTCTTTTTGACCCCCTGAAGGATTCGAACCCGATCTGCCAGGGCCTCCGATGCCCCTTGGCAGTCTAGTACAGTAACCACTCAGCCACTGACTGTACAAAAGAGGAAAGTCGTGAAGAGGATGACCTCGTCCTCTTCTTCCTCTCATATGTGTCCATTCATTGTAGTACTATACCTCTCTCCCCTCTACTTCCTTCCTTCCACCCCTCCCTTCCATCTACCTTCTCCTCTCTACCTCCCTCCCTTGTATCTCCCTCCTCTTCTCTACCTGCCTCTCTATACGCCATCTCTGTAACTCCCTTCCCTCTACTTTCCATCAACCTCCTCTACTTCCCTCCCCCTTCCATCTACCTCCTCCTCTGTTCCCTTCCTCCCTTTATCTACCTCCTTCCCCTCTACCTCCCTGTCACCTTTCTCTGTACCTCTTATGAAACGCATCATCGAAGTGTAGAAGGGACACGAGCGAGCAGACACCTTTGGTGTAGGTAGGGGGAGTTGCTAAGGAAAGGGGCGTAGCGCAACTTAAATGGGTACAAGGGGAAAGGGGTGGTAACGGGAGAGAAGAGAAGGGGGGTTGAGAAGAGAGGGTGGCAAAGGTAGTGAAGGGAAGGGGGTGGCCAAGGGAGTGAGGGGGATGGACCAACCCTCACCAACCCCTTCATGGTGTAGCTGGCTGGTGGCAACCTCTTCTCTAATCTCTAATCAACCAGAAAGCTATCAATAAACAATTAGGATAAACATTTTACGAATTCGTATCAACATTTCTAATCAACATTTCCACTAGAAATAACTATGTATAAACATTTTTAAACTCAAACTAATAATAATAATAATAACGGGATTAATATGGTTAAAATAATAATTGCAACATCTTTTTAAATTACTAAATAAAATACCTGTGAATAGTTATAGGAATATGTGGGTGTGGAGGAGGAGGAGTCCACACACACACACACACACACACACACACACACACACACACACACACACACACACACACACACACACACACACACACACACACACACATACACACACACACACAAGTTCATTATAAACACAAAACCCACAATAACACTAATACTAAAACTCACTTTGATATGAATCCCCCTACAGATACCATCAGATAAATTAAGGGTAAACATCCACGTTAAGTTGGCCGGATCGGATACGGAGAGAGAGATAGATGGTCCGGATAAGCAAGGTAATGCCCGTCACCAGCTATAACGGACAACCGGGCAGCGGATTACGGAAGGGTGGGGAATAGGGGGGGGGGAGGACTAACCATTTGGCTGTAACGACCCGAGCCGAAAAGGCGAACAAAGAAATGAGATTTGAGGGTGTTTTTCTGAATTTTTGGAAATTTTGCTTAACAGTCACAGATGTTTGCGTCGGGACGAGAGGGTGGGAGGGGGAAGGGGAAAGAGAGGGAGAGGAGAGAGAAGGGAGGAGGGGGAGGAGTGTGGAAGAGGGGAGACCGCTGCTGCTGCTGCTACCTCGATATAAAAACAGACGCTTCTATACCGACCAGCCAAAGGAAAATAGTGGAGTCGACGGTGAACCAAATATTGACTTTGTCAGTATATATTTTGCCTGAATAATATCTTAATCTGCATTTATTTTATTACAAATTAAGGGTAAACATCAACGGAAAATGTTATAAATAAAAATCAAATTAAACTGCATTTATTTTGTCTGCAAAATAAATGCAGTTTACAATATATGTTTACATTGGTTTAAAGAACATTTGTATCAAATTTATATTTTGCAACAAAATTTACCTATTTAAAGCACTTAACAAATCACGACCTATGGTCTCCGCTAAATCGAAACAAATGATATAAAAAAATTGTTTCTGCAAAGCCGAACAGCTTCTTCAAAACCGAGTAAATTCTTAAAGAACTTGTTCGGTATAGTAGAAACTGTTCAGTATAAAAGTATACTGAACATCCATGATAGTGGCCGAAAATTGAAGAAGCCTTTAGTGAAACCCATGAGGAAGCTCTGAAGAAACATGAAAAAAGTTTGACAAAAACTTTAAGGAAGTTTCTATGAAAGACTTTGAGGTTTCAGAGCAGCCTTAATCTGATGTGATTTCTAATGAAGACTCTAATGAGGGCTGTGATGAAGCCTCCAAGGAAGGCTTCTGTGAAACCTCTCTGGAAGCCTCGTGAGTAAACCTCTGACTCGCGGCTGTGGCAGTAATGCATATCTAATGGGCTGGTTGACTCAATGGGTTTTGAGAGATTGTAACAGGCCAAATGTGTCGACGCTCAGTATATTTAGCTGTCATTGCTATACACAGCTGGTAGTGTAGCTGAATTTAACATGTATATGTATAACATGTATACACATGTAACATGTATACCTACAACGCTTCATATCAGGATAACGAATCTGATCCACAACATACGGATTTGTCCCACTAGCCTGCACCAACAGTGCCTTGACTTCCACGGTATATAATACCATGCATTTACTTCCTACAGCTTGGCTTCCTCAGTACACACTGACCAGCAGCAGTGAATTGACTTCCTCTGAACTCACTCTCCTGCATTAACATTAACTTGGCTTCCTCGGTACTCGTGCAGTAATAACAATCCTCTCGCTCGTGTGAAAATTCAATCATATACTTGAGAATGGTCCAGGACGGACCGAAACGTCGGCGTCCCTTCACCCTCTAGTGTGTGGTCTGGTCAACTTTAATCAGTAATTTTCAAGTTTACCAAAGAAGACACCAGGTTAGGGAGACTATGCTGAACAATTAAACTGTTACTTGAAGGACTTAGGGGTAAAGGGCTCCTATGGTTGGTTAAACAGCAGGAGGAGGAAAAGATTTAATAATTCTGGTGACATTTAAGGAATGAATTAAGAAGTTAAAGAAGAAAAGGGCGAATTAGGACGTTAAGAATTGAAAGAATGAATAAATTAAGACGTCAAGTGAAGAGGGAATGTATTAAGATGCCAAGATAGTACAGGAATGAAGAATATATAAACGTTCGACTAATAAAATGAGTCAAAATAGATGGGTAAAGAATAAAGATATGAACGAATAGAGCCGAGAATAAAGGAAAAAAAATTATGGAAAGAAGCAAGCAAATAGAAATGAGAAGGAATGACATTAAAGAACGAAACAAAACAGGAAGAAATTAAGGATTGAATGGAAATATGGAAGCAAAGAAAGACACACACAAAGAAATTCAAGGAAATATGAAAGGAGAAATAGGAACACAGAGGGAGAGAGAGGGTGAGGGAGGGAGGGAGGGAGGGAGGGAGGGAGGGAGGGAGGGAGAGAGAGAGAGAGGGAGAGGGAGAGGAAGTGAAGGGCTCTCACTAACGGGGTCTGGCTAGACCTTCAAAAACGCGCCAAAGAGAGGTAAAATGTAAATTATTGGATTTGGGATGTTTGTGCGTTTTTCGATATCCGTTTGTGCGTAGCAGCTGCCCTGGCCCTGATTGGGAGGGGAGGAGGGTGATGGGAGAGTGGGGGAGGCGGAGAAATGGAAGGGGGATGGGTAGGGGATGGATGGGGAGGGGTAAGGTAGGCTGCAGATGTCTGGGAGGGGGAGGTACGGGGGATGTGGGATGGGAGTGTTGGGAATGGAGGGATGGAGAGATGTCTAGGAAAGGAGGAGGTTTGTGAAGGAGGAAGAATGAGGTGTGAGGCTCAGTAATGAGGAGGATGTGGCCAAGGAGGTGGCCAAGGAGGTGGCCAAGGAGGTGGCCAAGGAGGTGGCCAAGGAGGTGGCCAAGGAGGTGGCCAAGGAGGTGGCCAAGAATGTATGCACAATAAGGCGAAGAAAGAGTAGCAGGAGGTGAAGAATCTAAATAATTATTATATTGTAATTTCAATTTATTACACTTGTGTGTTCTTACATATATTGGAAATTGCACAAAGCCCATTGGCTTCTAAGGTCCCTCGCTTATGGCACAGTGGGTAGAGCGTCGTCGCGTGTAGCATCCATGAACTCGTATGTTCGAATCTCACCTTGTGCTATGAGGCGTGGCGGTTAATTTCACGTTACTGTGAATTTCACTTAATAAGGTGAAAAGAGAAGGGGTGTAACATTACGGGCTATTCATGCCCGTGCACCTGTTAGGTGGCTTAAACTGCATCAATCAAGGTGTAACTAGTTAATTTAGTTGCTCCCCGGCAGGGTTCAGGTCGCCTGGGGTCAGTGTTGCAGCTTGCATCCTATTTTGCATATATTGCAGCGGCTGTTGTGTAGTGTGTAGTCACCTTGCTGTGTGTGGGGCCGAATCCCACTTGGTATTACAATGACTAAAATATGCATAAATTCAATGTATAAATAGGGCATTACCACGTCCAGTTGTGTTTATGAGGGACCCTTCGCCTCGATGAAGAGAATGTACGACACCTTGGGGAACTGTGTGAGGATCTCACATATGTAATTGTATATCGTCTCCCACTTCAATTTTACTTTTATTTTGATCTTATAAAACAAGACTGGTTACATTTGTAGGTTGTAGACCCCGTCAAGCTGCTTGGGTCTTGGGCAGAAACCAAGATAAGCGTGTGTGTGTTCCTATGTTGCCCCACGGAAGCTTTGGGAAAGGTTTCTGACCTCTTGTGCAGGCGATGAGTCACAATAACATGGCTAAAGTATGTTGATAAGACCACACACTAGAAGGTGAAGGGAAGACGACGTTTCGGTCCGTCCTGGACCATTCTCAAGTTGATTGAGAATAGTCCAGGACGGACCGAAACGTCGTGGTCCCTTCACCTTCTAGTGTGTGGTCTGGTCCAAATTTCTGACCTCTTGTTTTGATGGGAAACCATTGTACTGATAATCCGGTTCTTTGTACGAACTACTCTTGTCTGGTTCCCTGTGTGGTGGCAGCATCGCCACCATTTGCAACAGTAAAATCAAAAAATAGGTGTCAGCCAAGGTTGATACACATCAAATGTCTACCGTCCATGTTGGGGGAGCAGTGTGATCCCATCCGGACATCCAGTAGTATTGGCTGAATTGTGGGACATTAGGAAACGAGGCTATTTGTTGGGTGGCACCCAGCCGTGGGAAGGTTCTAGTTAATGATGGTATTGACTTCACTGTCCCTTTGGAAGAGCAGGCCATTCTGAGCGTATCTGTTTGCCTTGGCATTTCCTCAAATACGTATATGTATGCGTATGAATTTAGAGAGCAAGGGGGATGAATCAGTGCTGCATAGAGGGTTTGGACTCTGCAATATGTGCTTTGTATGACGAGAAACCTCATGTTTCCACCATGGGTCATCGATAGAAAGATTGAGGGCTTTTTCCAGCACAGATTCCCGTCAGTTGTCGAACGCACCTTGCTAGAACTGTTGTGGGAGGATGAATTACAATGCAAATATAACGGCGACGGCGATAGGTTCCTGCGACGGCGCTGGAACCAATCGTATTGGCGTATGCCTTTCCATTGGAGACTTTCGGCGCCGTGGAGAGGGGGGACCTGCTGCCTGGGTAACAGCTTCACCCCCGAATCAACCTACCCTGGCTTTGCGCCCTGGTGAGGCCACTCCAAACCGACAACCAGAGCGCAATTCCATAGTCTCTTGAGACTGATGGATGCCTACTACTACTATAACGTATTATGGGACATAAGGTAAAGCTCAGTATGAGCATTTGACGTCTCCACTTCTCTAATTCAGTGTTCGTCTAAACAGACAACTTGTCGGTGGAATTCGGTCCACGAGGAGATCCTGGAAGAATTTCGGTCTTAAAAACTTAATTACTTAGATATCAGACGAAACGTTTCGAACTATAATGAAACGGTTGATAGGGACTTTTGGGCACATAAAGAGTTCGGTTTGAGAACTTCTTCTTGAGGTTATCTTTATGATTTCGGGGCTTAGCGTCCCCCGCGGCCCGGTCCTCGACCAAGCCTCCTTTTTGTTACACACCCCCAGGAAGCAGTCCGTAGCAACTATCTAACTCCCAGGTACCTATATATTTCCAGGTGAACAGGCACATCAGGGTGACAGAAGCTCGGCCCACTTGTTTCCGCCTCCACCGGGGATTGAACCCGGAACCTCAAGATTACGAATCCGGAGCGCTATCCACTCAGCTGTCAGGCCTTGGTTAACTCCTTGTCCTGATGCCATTCACAAGGAACTCTTGGGAGTCAGCCATGGTGCCATCATGGTGCCATTATGGTGCCATGGTGCCATCAGCCATGGTGCCATCAGCCAATTTGCCATTATGGTGCCATGGTGCCATCATGGTGCCATTATGGTGCCATGGTGCCATCATGGTGCCATCATGGTGTCAAGGTGCCATCAGCCATGGTGCCATCAGCCAATTTGCCATTATGGTGCCATCATCTTAAACCTGATGTTAAGCTCGCTGGACAAGATTCCTGTCACTTCTTAATGACTAAATCGCAAAAAAGTGAGGAAACAGCTGAACCACTTGGGGTGGAGGTTTGAGCGACGGTCTAGATTCATGCAGGTCGGCGTTCAATCCCCGACCGTCCAAGTAGTTGGGCACCATTCCATGTCCCCGTTCCATGTCAAATCCTTGTCTCTTGGATTTCATCTTGTAAGGATGAGTGTGAGGGTTGAGGTTTGAGGGAAATTAGGGAGGAACGAGGAGTATACTAGGAGGGGTCCCCGGCGGTGCCCGGGACACTCTCGCTTCCCTCCGCCCCCTCCCATCCTATTCCATATATATATAAACCTGAAAACCTCCTCACCCCAAAAGTGACTCGTACCCATATTGCCAGGAACACTATGCAACTGGTGTACAGGAGACCTTAACCACTCGACCATCAGTGACCGTACAAAAGATGATGGTAGCCGAGGCTATTTGCCCATCATCCCGACGGCACTTTGATGGTAATCTTGGGCATAGTTATTTTATCAAATCACCTTATTTTATGGGGGCCACGTGAACATCACAAATCAGTTGCATATATGCCTGGGGACCATTCCGCTGTTTACAAAATTGCTTAGTTAATGTAAATCAGTTTTTAAAATGTACAAATATAATGGGCATCTATAATTTTTACTGAGAAGCGTTAATTTACGGTATAATCGGACACGAATAGGAGCAAGCACGTTGAGAGAGAGTGAGAGAGAGAAAGAGATTCAGTGAGTGAGTGGGAGAGAGAGAGAGAGAGAGAGAGAGATTCAGTGTGAGTGAGAGAGAGAGAGAGAGTGGAGACGGCGAACGATTAAATTAAGGAAATATGGAGCGAGAGCTGGGGTCGGGGGGTCACTTGATCAACAGTGAGCGATGGTCAATTTCCTAAGAGCCCAAGCGTTGCCACCCATTTGTCAAATCCAATTGTTACCAGGCGTAATTTTGACGTTTACACTTTGAGCTCCTTTTGTCGAGTTTCCGTCGCGTGCCCCCTCAATCCCCCCGCCCCCAACCCCCTCCCCACCTATCCCCTTCTTTCCCTGCTACTTGTGTGTGTGTTTTCGTGTCTGTTTTATCAATATTCTCATTTATTTGCTTTGACTGTTATTCCCTGTATGTGTGTTATCTCCCTTTCCTTCTGTATTTTTTAACTTATTTTTTTCATTATATTTTTCGTTTTCATCATCACTATCAACACCACGATCATCCTCATCATACAGGGAATTTATTTTATAGCCGAGGAAGGCTGCATGGACATTGCACAAGTGACTGGCAGTTGCAACTGTCAGTCAATGAGAGAGAGCCTGCAGATCCTGTCTTGACAGATTAGTACGTCAAAGGTTACCAGGGCACATTGTAAGGTCAGGAGAAACTACCGCGAGACAGGGGAACTACCGGTGGTCAGGGAAAACTACCTATAGCCTGTATTCAGGACTACCTAAGGCAGAACTACCCACAGTAAAGCTACAAAGGTCAAGTCTCTGGCTATAGATAAGCGAGAATGGAATCCAACAAATAGGAGTAATATATCCTCGTCTATTGAAATTCTTTACATAAAAAAAAATAGATTCCATTAAAATTTGTAGCTAGGAATAAGCTTCTACTATGCCACCGATTCAGCATTAGTAACCACAGGTTACTTAACCTGTGGTTAAGTAACCACAGGTTGTATTATATACTTAACTTTATAGTTATATACTTAACTTTATATATAAAGTTCAGGACCAGTGCTTAAACTTAGCTACGTAAGTAGGCTATGAGTCACAATAACGTGGCTGAAGTATGTTGACCAGACGACGCACTAGAAGGTGAAGGGACGACGACGTTTCGGTCCGTCCTGGACCATTCTCAAGTTCGACTTGAGAATGATCCAGGACGGACCGAAACGTCGTCGTCCCTTCACCTTCTAGTGTGTGGTCTGGTCAACTTAGCTAAGTAAGATCATATACCATTTGTTTGCTGCTTCTAAGCAGTCAAAATATGTAAATAAAACTGCAAGGCACTAAACATTGGTCGGAACGGACAATATAAGGGGTATTATGAAAACAACAGGTTATCAGATATTCACGTATTCTCTGCATAGGATGGTTAAGTTAGGTAGATGGCTTGTATACATTCATTGTAGTACATCTTATTCCGTACGTTGTGGCAAGTGTTGAGAATGGGTTGTATATGAAGCGATTGTGCACATGATCCGAACGATGATATTTTCGTGGGAAGAAAAAAGTGGAATATATGTGATTTTTCCGCGATATAACCATATATGTTCTGACGTTAATATAGGTAGAAACTTTATATAGTGTTATGATGTTAGTTAACTATGCTAATCTGATATTAAAGTTTTGACGTTTTTAAGTAAATTGTCCCCTTGGTTATTCCCCGATCTAGACCAAAAATTTGGTTCGAGTGCCGGGACTACACAGCTGTAGCTCAACCTTCCTCCTCTCTTCCCCACAAGTACCGTTAGGTGAATACAATTAGGTGATAACACAAGCTATTTTTTCCCTTCACGGTAAAGGTGAAGTTTATCTGTGGTTTTGACACCAGGAAATATGTTGAGAGACCTCTGACTAAGTCCGTCTCCTGAGCAAATGTGAAATCTCTGTAGCTTTATGTCAATATTTCCTCTGTCTCTGTCTGTCTGTCTGTCTCTGTCTCTGTCTCTGTCTCTACCTCTGTCTCTCACCCTCCCAACCCCCTCCTCAACCCTTCTCCACCCATACCCCTCCCCCTCCTCAACCCTTCTCCACCCATTCCCCTCCTCCTCTTCCCCTACCCTTCCCTCCCTCCCCACCAAGGCTCTCTCCTGCCCTCCTCCAGAACGCTTCAATACAGATATCTGCAATCGCCCCGTTTCGCGTCGAGGCGCTGATTGAAAGCAATTTATTTGAACTATTGCAGACTCAATTGCTAGATGGAGCCCGGGTCTGGCTCTCCTGGAGACGTCGTCACCGGGGCTTCATATTGTTCCAGGACAATATACAGCCAAGTATTGCCTTTCTTCAATTTTCTTCTTGTTTTTCCTCTGCAAGACGTTCAATATTTCTCTTGTCTGATATTGGTTTAACCCCATTTTTGTTATGGAAGTCTTTGGTATGCATTTTTTTTATGGTAGTCTTTGATGTATTGTTAGTGGGTATTGTGTGTTTTTTATTTTAGAATCTAATTGGTGTGTTTTATGTATGTAATAAGTTTGATTTTTTTCCATGATGGTCAAGACTGTCAGGATGTGTTCTTGGTCAGTAATGACTAAACCTTTGGTCATATTCCTGGTCACTAATGACAAAACCTGATATCATATTCCTGGTCCGGAATGACCAAACCTTCGGTCATATTCCTGGTCCGGAATGACCAAACCTTCGGTCATATTCCTGGTCCACTAATGACCAAACCTTCGGTCATATTCCTGGTCACTAATGACCAAACCTTCGGTCATATTCCTGGTCACCGAGTTGGAGTAGAAAAACCATACCATAATCTGAAAACCAGTTGAAAACCTATCAGATCGTTTGTTATTTTGGCGAGAACGTTCACCTACTGATAGGCTGATAGGCATCACTGTCATACCGGACAACATTACCATTAACAAAGCCAGATGGTATAAAACAGAAACCCGTCAAGTCAATACAGTGAAATGACTGGAACACCTGTCGTAGGTAGTGACGGAGGATCTGTCATCATCATATTCGTGTCAGAGTGAAAGTTTCACGAAAGTGGTCACCCATCAGCCTAATGGAGTATGCAAATGAGGACATATACTCGCGATTCGTCGATTAGGGTGCGTGTGTGTGTGTGTGTGTGTGTGTGTGTGTGTGTGTGTGCGTGTGTGTGTGTGCGTGTGTGTGCGTGTGTGTGTGTGTGTGTGTGTGTGTGTGTGTGTGTGTGTGTGTGAGAGAGAGAGAGACAACACTACGCACTCATGATGCACTTATAAAAGGGTGACAACACTTATGAAACAGTGTGACAGTTTGCAAGTTGCAAACAACTTTTAAGTGTTTTTTTAAATGTGGCTTTGGTGTTGCGCTTACTTTTCTTAAGTACGTTGTTAAGGTACTTATCCTTCCTCAGCTGAGGAAACACTTAAGGTCCACCTCCTGAGAGGGGAACCTAGTGGTGTGGAGGGGAAGTGAGGGAGTTTGTCCTACGTAGGCAGGAGTGTGTCTCAAGCCGTTTGGGCTAATAAGCGCATATGATTAGCCTTCATATATTTATGCCGTCAAGTGCGCGCGCGCGCGCACACACACACACACACACACACACACACACACACACACACACACACACACACACACACACACACACACACACACACACACACGAACAATACGACATAGATGAAAGCTGTAAACACAAATGAGTTAAAAAGGACATATACTCGTATTCTGTTCGGACGCCGATTAGTCAACAAGTACAAAACATTGAAAGCAAAAACAACAAAAGCCCTTACCCCCCCCCCCCCCGTCACCCCATCAACGAACTCATGGGGAGAGAAAAAAAAATAGATCGCCAGTAAAGTTAAAAATATAAGGAACAAGGTACAAGTGTGAAAGGTTGGGGCCGAGGAGCTGCAGCCCCTAACGTTCACCATCATGAGTTCAGCACTGCTAGACCAGCACTGCTGGGTCAGCACTGCTGGGTCAGCACTGCTAGGTCAGCACTACTAAGCCAGCACAAACAGTAAACATTTTCATCAACTCTTTAATTCCTCTAGAGTGCTCATCCTCATCATCTCACCTGCAAAGATGCTGAGAGATGATGCAATAATCATCATTCTGTCGGTCTCCTTGGTCCCCTCCATTACTTCGGTCCCTCCCTCTCACTCCTTCGGTCTCCTGACCTGTCTTGGACGGGGTTAAAGACGTCGGCCAGTTTGATAATGGCTGCTCATGGCTACGAAAATTGAACGGTCCATCAGGAAAATTGACGATGTGTTCCCCCTCTCCTTCACTCACCTTCCCTTTCCCTGTTCACTATTCGTTCTTTCTTGAGATAGATTGAAATACAGATGCAAAGACAGGTATACAGCATCCCTTCCCCCTCCCCTAACCTCTTCTAATCCCCCGTCTTGCACCTGCATCCGCAACCTTAAGAAATTGGACGTGAGATTTATTACAGAAAATAGACCACGAAAGGTTGATTTCCGGTGAAGTCGAACATAAGTCTCTGGTGGCGAGGCGGAGCAAATCTCAAATTAATCTCCAATGAAGGGCTTTGCAACAGCCGCGGGGGAGAGCTTTGCTCTTCGTCCTCTTCCCATGCCGTCTTCGTCCGTAGGGAGAGAGGGAGAGAACGTCTTCGTCCGTAGGGAGAGAGGGAGAGAACGTTTTCGACCGTAGGGAGAGAGGGAGAGAACGTTTTCGTCCGTAGGGAGAGAACGTCTTCGTCCGTAAAGAGTAACTTAGTAACTCCGTAGGGAACTCCATGAGAGCTTCTAGTTCTCTCTTTTCCATCTCTCTGTCACGAACTTTCCCTTGTGTATTCTCCAAGCTCCATGGGTGCTTCTAGGTCTCTCTTTTCCATCTCTCTGTCACGAACTTTCCCTTGTGTATTCTCCAAGCTCCATGGGTGCTTCTAGTTCTCTCTTTTCCATCTCTGTCACGCATTTTCCCTTGTGTATTCTCCTTGCATAAGGTTCCCTTTCTGCAGGTGAGAGTGATGGCTGGAGTGTCGATCTCTGAAGAGCTTGTGGTGCTCTTCTGGCAGAGAGGAGGAGAGAGATGGAAGAGATGGAGGGAGAGAGAGAATTGAGAAAGGAATAAAGAAGTTAGTGGCATTGAGTGGGGGGCGAGAGAAAGGAGAAAGAGGGACAGGGGAAACAGAACAGAGTGTGAGATGGAATAGAGAGACAGACAACAGGAAGAGAGGAGCAGAGAGAGGGAGGATGAGAGAGGACATGGAAGAGGGGGTGACAAGGAAGGGTGAAAGAAAACACAGCGAAACACGTAGAGAGAGAGACGGAAGAAAATGACATGGAAGTGCCAAGGGAGAAAGAGACATGGGAGAGAGAGAGAGAGAGCATGGGGGGAGGGGGGTAAGGGACGTAGCAGAGATGGCTGAGCGAAAAGTATAGGAGTCTGGATCCCACTTTTCACTGGCATCGGGACTGTGACTTAGGCCTGATCAAAGTGACGGCGACAGTCGTCATATTTTGCCAAAGAATTCAATTTTCCGCCTCCAGTGAGATGGAGTGGGAGGTGGCGGTGGTGGGTGTGGCTCCCTCTGTGGTGGTGGTTGTGTGGGGGGTGGTGGTGTGGTGGGGGAGTGTGTAGGGGGTGGCTGTGGTGGTGGTTGTGGGGGGGGGGTGGGGGAGTGTGTACGGGGCGGCTGTGGTGGTTTAGATGGAGGCTGTGGTTGTGGTTGTGTAGTGGTTGTGGTGTGGTGTGGTTGTGGTGTGGTGTGGGTGTGGTGTGGTTGTGGTGTGGTGTGGTTGGGGTGTGGGTGTGTGGTGGTTGTGGTATGTTGTGTTTGTGGTGTGGCTGTGGTGTGGTTGTGGTGTGTGTGGTAGCTGCCTCTACCCCACACACTTCCGTTCCACGACTAGTTTCTTAACCTTCATTATTTAGGCCCTTGAACTCCAAATAATAATGATAATTACCATTACACATAGAACACCCGGTTGCAATTCTTTTTACCATGTCGTAGCTCAGTCGATTAAGGCGCGTTTGGGATCGTCTCGGACGTAGGTTCGAACCCTCATCACGGCCCTTGTGGATTTGTTCATTTTAATAAATACCATAAAATGAAAACAAGACATTATTAATAACACTAAAAATGTAAACAAACTCTGAGAATGTTTTTAATTCTTGGTCGAATTGTACTTAGTCTACTCTGGGAGTTTACATTATATTCAGAGTAACACCAGGAAGGAGATCACTGTTCAAGGTCAAGTATCCGCTTACGAAACCTCTACATCTTTCCTAAATCATATAGGCTTTATTACCATTTGTTAAACAACACAAGAGAGCTATTAGGTTATCTCTGGCAATGATATCCTTGGGTCAAGTATGGCATCTTTCTTTCGAAACTCGCGAATTGTTAGAAACGAAGTCGCCATGATTCAGGAAAGATGTACAGGTTTCGCAATTGCACACTGGTATCTTGTCACACCTGGTAATCCATTACAAACAAGAGTCAGATATCTTTATACATCTAAGTAACCTGGTGTAAGTAAGCTTGAAATCTTGATCTCTCAGGAATAGTGTGAATACTTACATGTGTATACACATAGGAGTAGAAGGGACACATTACGGTGTATGTAGCCGGTCGGCCGAGCGGACATCAAGCAGGATTTGTGATCCTGTGGTCCTGGGTTCGATTCCCAGGCACCAGCGAGAAACATGCACAGAGTTTCTTTCACCCTATGCCCCTGTTACCTAGCAGTAAAATAGGTACCTTGGTGTTAGTCAGCTGTCATGGGCTGCTTCCTGAGGGTGGAGGCCTGGTCGAGGACCGGGCCGCGGGGACACTAAAGCCCTGAAATCATCTCAAGATAACCTCAAGATGTATCCCGGTACTGCCTTTAGCCGTGTGTATCCCCGGTTCAGTCTTAGCCATACCCATCTTAAGACATTAGACAAGACATCTTAAGACAATAAACGCTTTGCGTAATAGTGGCTTTAGGCATTGTATGTACTAGCTCTATCTATAAAGCCAACAAACTTTGTAAAATCTCTTTATGTATGTACCTTACCTAAATAAAAATTATTATTATTATTATTACATTAACCAAAGTCAACTTTCACCATCTTCCATCCTAAAACTATTCTCGTTCAAACTGCACCTCGCCCCCGAGGACGAATCATCGTTTTTAACATTGTCTCAACATAGTAAACAATATATTGTAATGTATTTGGCTCTTTTTTGCGAACAAACAATTTTCATTGTTATTCCTAGGGTAGGCAATGCTAGGTGTTTTAGTTCTGTAATGATTTGGGTTTGCATTACCTTGGGTAAAATATATATATATATATATATATATATATATATATATATATATATATATATATATATATATATATATATATATATATATATATATATGTCGTACCTAGTAGCCAGAACTCACTTCTATGCCTACTATGCAAGGCCCGATTTGCCTAATAAGCCAAGTTTTCATGAATTGTTTTTCGACTACCTAACCTACCTAACCTAACCTAACTTTTTCTGCTACCTAACCTAACCTAACCTATAAAGATAGGTTAGGTTAGGTAGGTTTGGTTAGGTTCGGTCATATATCTACGTTAATTTTAACTCCAATAAAAAAAATTGACCTCATACATATTGAAATGGGTAGCTTTATCAATTCATAAGAAAAAAATTAGAGAAAATATATTATTTCAGGAGAACTTGGCTTATTAGGCAAATTGGGCCTTGCATAGTAGGCCAAAAAGTGCGTTCTGGCTGCTAGGTACGACATATATATATATATATATATATATATATATATATATATATATATATATATATATATATATATATATATATATATATATATATATATATATAAAGCCATACGATCAGTCCATTATCAAAACGAAGTGTTCCCGGATTTACAATACACAAATCAGACACTGGCATTTAAGATTTACAAAACTCACATTTTTATTTACAGTGCCCTTCACAATGTTCCAAGCTACGACTCAGATAGACTTAGAGAACTTTCAGCATGTACTGTAAATCCACCAGACCTGGGGACAAATTAGGCATAAACCAATAAAATCAATTTTTTTTAATTTATTTATCAGAAAACCTGTTCTTTGATATATCGTATGAGGGACCATCAAGCCCGTTAATTATCCTTCTAAGTTAAATTCTGACCAATTAAAATTTACGTAAGTTAAGAGGACTGACTTGCCAAGTAGCGGCCTGCGAGAGATTAAATGTTACTTGAAAGAAGTCAAGATCCGAGGGAATATGTTCTCGATATAAAAATTACTTAGGAGTATTGCTATAGAGAAATCACAGGTAATACAGGAAACTATTCACAATAAGCACAGTAATTATAATATGGAAATAATCTTGAAATAGGGAAAATAGTTATGAATACAACTACAATAATTTCATAGTATGACAGGAGTGAAATAGTTGGACAGTATGTTAGGTAAGTAAGGTAAGTTAGGTAAGTGTGTGTGCTAGGTAAGTACACATACATTGTGTGGCCTAGCACTCGCCCACGCATTACTCCCCTCGTCCCCTCTCTCCCTTCTCTCCCCCCTTCCACTTACCTCTCCCCCCTTCCACTTACCTCTCCCTCCCTCTCCCTTACCCTCTCCCACCCCTCTCCTCCCTCTCCCACTGATCAACCCCACCTGCTTGCCTGAGACACAATAATAGTATGGGACGTAAGTAATCAATTAGGAAAATGTTGGATCAAATGAAAATGAATAAATTCGAGATTAACTGTGGGAAAATGCGATTATTTCATCTCGCCAACATGATGCTTTCAGATGATAATTGGGGATGATTGTGATACCATCTGAGTGCTGGAGGAAGAGGAGGAGGTGGAGGGGGGAGAAAATAGATGAAAGGGACACAGAAATGAAAATAAAAATGGGGGGGAAAAGCAGACGTAGAAAAAAATGGAAAAGGAGAAAAGTAGGAGGAGAAAGAGGGATGGGTAAAGAGTAAATAGAGGAGGGGTGATAGTGGATCTGGCGAAAAACACAGGAGGGAAAGGATCAATAATGAGGAAGAGGAGAGAGAGAGAGAGAGAAGAGTACGAAGGCCTATATACAGTCAGGGAAAAGATGGTGCATTCGCCAGGACGCTGAACGAGAGAGAGAAAGAGAATGAGAGAAGAGAATGAGAGAGAGAGAAAGAGAATGAGAGAGAAGAGAATGAGAGAGAGAGAAAGAGAATGAGAGAGAGAGAAAGAGAATGAGAGAGAGGGAGGAATATTCAAATCTATTAATACAAGAGTCTATTGATACATTACCCCGATAAAAATAAAGCGAAAACTACATTTTCTCTCAATAGCATTGCAAAGTAACATTATCAATCGCTCTTCCGCCAGCAATACTGTGGGGGTACGCCTGCCTGGTACTGGCTTACGTATTACTAATGTTTTTGTTACAGTCAC
Organism: Procambarus clarkii; assembly: GCF_040958095.1. Classification (NCBI taxonomy): domain Eukaryota; kingdom Metazoa; phylum Arthropoda; class Malacostraca; order Decapoda; family Cambaridae; genus Procambarus; species Procambarus clarkii. Next base: position 8,071,963 of record NC_091228.1, read on the forward strand.
TTGAGGTAGACAAAGTGTCAGTCAACAGATTGGTAATTAGTCAGCCCACCAGTCAGTCAGAAAGTTTGGTCAGTTGGTTAGCCCGCTAGGTAGTCAAGCAGGTTACACAACAGGCCAATTTGCCAGTTAGTCAGAAATTATGTCAGCTATCCAACCAAGAGTCATCTAATTTAATCAAATTGGCAGCTATCCAGTAAGTCAGCCAATATGGCAGCCAGCCAGCCAGCCAGCCAGCCAGCCAGCCAGCCAGCCAGCCAGCCAGCCAGCCAGCCTGCCAGCCTGCCATTCATTCAACCTCATAGCGTAACATCCACATACAGCTTTTAACATTCACAAACAACATAGCAGAGTGAAGGTCATCGTAGGATTTTTATGAGTGTGTTCCGGCTGACATGTGTAGTGAAGGAGCTTCATCCCAGACACTCACTCTGAAATTAAATCTTACTGACGGCCTGACCTCTCCTGTCTAATTTGATTCACAATGGCCATGATAAATCACTATAAGTAATGCTGACAGCAGATCGAATGCAGGCTTCAGAATGCTTTGCAAGAATGCTTTGTTCGTCTCCTGTGGGTTCTGTGAACTTCATCCGGTTGAACTTTGAACCTGACACAAACTGACTCAAACTAATTGACTCTGACAAGAAAAATTACACATTGACGGAATCAATTTGACATTATAAGTAACCCAAACCCCACATACATGAAATTGAATTAAACGGACCCAAAGATCTACCCTTTGTTGTATAATGTTTCATTTCATATATGAGGGTTGTGTTATTTGCTTCCGTCATGTTATTGTGGCTTAGTATCCGAATCAGAAGGATAAGATTAATTAAGACTTTCAATTAACTTGGTTCAGTCTCCACTCCGACTCTCTGAAGTGGATTGGCGTTGCTGAGACAAATTCAAAAGTTATTTCATAAGTTATTTTCTTCGATACATAATGTTGACCAGACCACACACTAGAAGGTGAAGGGACGACGACGACGTTTCGGTCCGTCTTGGACCATTCACACAATCGACTTGAGAATGGTCCAGGACAGACCGAAACGTCGTCGTCCCTTCACCTTCTAGTGTGTGGTCTGGTCAACATACTTCAGCCACGTTATTGTGACTCCTCGTCTGCACTTCGATACATAAGCTCAGTCTTGTATTGCTTGGTTCTGCCGTTCGTAATTTGTTATTGGCTTCCTTCAGAAGACTTGCTCACTTTATTGACTCAGTAAGCTGTTGTGGCAAGTACCACAGACTAGTTGATTCCTTGTCAACTGGTCTCTGTTGATTCCTTGTCAACTGGTCTCTGTTGATTCCTTGTCAACTGGTCTCTGTTGATTTCTTGTCAACTGGTCTCTGTCGGTTCCCTGTCAACTGGTCTCTGTCGGTTCCCTGTCAACTGGTCTCTGTCGGTTCCCTGTCAACTGGTCTCTGTCTGATTCCCTGTCAACTGGTCTCTGTTGATTCCCTGTCAACTGGTCTTTGTTCCTGTCAACTGGTCTCTGTTGATTTCTTGTCAACATGCTCACAGACAATTAAGGATGTACAAGGGACTTTTATTTCAGCACCTCATCCTCCAAATAGAGCATCATCTGTACCTTTTTCGGATGAAATGTACAAAATGTTGACATTTTGTATCCCCAAAAACCCACTTATGTACTATTGACATGCATGAAAACATTCAAGAGTTTAACCGTCAGCCAAATTTAGGGATTAAATTAGCATTATTACGAATAATTTATGCAATCCATTTTGCATGTAGGATCGTGCTGTCTATCGTGCAAGCTCTGTGGCATAGTTGAACCTCTGGTATGTTCTATTGTGCTATCTATATACTTGGACTAGTAGCATGTGTGTGGCTATCGTCTGTTCCACGGGGGGTCATGCGTTACTGCTGGGCTATCGTCGGCAATCTCGCTTCCTCTCCATTGGGTACAGTGTTTAATAAAGCCAGGGGAACAGATGTCGTGTGTTTTCTGCCTAATCTCTCTTATCTGGTATTTCTAATTAAGGTTGTTTCATTTATGTGCGGAAAATGAGGGAACCTAACGTGTTTGTGATGGTTCATACATCTGTGTGTGGGAGGGAGGTGTGTGTGTGTGTGTGGGAGGGATGTGTGTGTGTGTGTGTGTGTGTAATTATCTAAGTGTAGTTACAGGATGAGGGCTACACTCGTGGTGTCCCGTCTTCCAAGTACTCTTTGTTGTATAACGCTTTGAAGCTACTGGCGGTTTTGGTATCCACTGTCTTGTCACTTGTTCCAACCGTCCACCACTTTGTTTGTAAAAATTATTACTTTGAAAGCAGGCGATGAGTCACAATAACGTGGCTGAAGTATGTTGACCAGACCACACACTAGAAGGTGAAGGGACGACGACAATCGACTTGAGAATGGTCCAGGACGGACCGAAACGTCGTCGTCCCTTCACCTTCAACATGACTTTGTAATATTTGGTTAGACACCGTTGTAGCTAGAATCTATTACTTCTTGTTCTTGAAGGTGTTGATTTACAAGAATTCTTCTTTGTTAATTTAGTCAATTCCTGTTATTTTGTATGTAGTGATCATATCACCTCGTTTTCTTGTGTCTTATAGCTTTGGTGTATTTAACACTGTTAGCTTTCTTAGTTGTTCTTGTTCTTAACCTCCAAAACCCAATTTGTTGCATGTCTTTGCACCTTTTCCGGTTTATTGATGTGGTTCTTGAGATACCTACCTACCTACCTTGAGGTGCTTCCGGGGCTTAGTGTCCCCGCGGCCCGGTCGTCGACCAGGCCTCCTGGTTGCTGGACTGATCAACAACCAGGAGGCCTGGTCGACGACCGGGCCGCGGGGACACTAAGCCCCGGAAGCACCTCAAGGTAGGTAGGTAGGTATCTCAAGAACAACATCAATAAGATTGTGTGTGTTCTCACCTAGTTGAGTTTGCGGAGGTTGAGCTCTGGCTCTTTGGCCCCGCATTTCAACTATCAATCAACTGCGGAAATTAAACTTCACGTCGCTGGAAGACTGAAGAGTTACGGGAACATGATCACCACATACAAGATTCTCAGCGGAATTCATAGGGTAACTAGACATACTATTAACCCAAGGGGAGTGGGAAATAGGGGACACAGGCAGAAACTTTAGTACCCAAATGAGCCACAGAGTCATGAGTAACAAAAATTTCAGTGTCAGAGTAGTTAACAGATGGAAAGCATTAGGAAGTGATGTGGTGGAGGCTGACTCCATACACAGTTTCAGATATAGATATGATAGAGCACAGTAGGCTTAAGAATCTGTACATCAGTTGATTGACAGTTGAGAGGCGGGACCAAAGAGCCAAAGCTGAACCCTTGCAAGCACAGCTAGGTAAGACACACACACACACACACACACACACACACACACACACACACACACACACACACACACACACACACACACACACCTACTCGCCAACACACACCTACATGTGCCACAGACACATATGGTATGTACAATAGAGTACATGCAACAAGAAGTGTGCTTTGAATACTATTACCATTTAAGCACTGGGGGATGAGTGACCTGTGCGCTCTATTTGGGAAAATAATAGGGTTTGTGGCTTATGATTTGCACATAATAGTGTTGGTGTGTCCTTTGCTCCCCCACGCTCTAATAGACGCGACTATGTGCTTTGAGATTTAATTTGAACTGCAGCCTTTGCGTAATAGGAATTTATGTACCCTATAATTCGAAGTGTGTTTGGCTTGTGTCTGTATATTACACATGTAATTCGTTTTGTCGAGGAGAGTAATGTTCGTTCTCTCTCTCTTTCTCTCTCTCTCTCTCATATGTATATATATACATAAGGGATATATATATATATATATATATATATATATATATATATATATATATATATATATATATATATATATATCTGGGCCTGTACCCGGGCCATTTCTGGGCCTGTACCCGGGCCATTTCTGGGCCTGTACCCGGGCCCTTTCTGGGCCTGTACCCGGGCCCTTTCTGGGCCTGTACCCGGGCCTTTTCTGGGCCTGTACACGGGCCCTTTCTGGGCCTGTAACCGGGCCTTTTCTGGGCCTGTACCCGGGCCTTTTCTGGGCCTGTACCCGGGCCCTTTCTGGTCCTGTACCCGGGCCCTTTCTGGGCCTGTACCCGGGCCCTTTCTGGGCCTGAACCCGGGCCATTTCTGGGCCTGTACCCGGGCCCTCTCTGGGCCAGTAACCGGGCCCTCACTGGGCCTGTACCCGGGCCCTCACTGGGCCTGTACCCGGGCCCTCTCTGGGCCTGTACCCGGGCCCTCTCTGGGCCTGTACCCGGGCCCTCTCTGGGCCTGTACCCGGGCCCTCTCTGGGCCTGTACCCGGGCCCTCTCTGGGCCTGTACCCGGGCCCTCTCTGGGCCTGTACCCGGGCCCTTTCTGGGCCTGTACCCGGGCCCTTTCTGGGCCTGTACCCGGGCCCTTTCTGGGCCTGTACCCGGGCCATTTCTGGGCCTGTACCCGGGCCATTTCTGGGCCTGTACCCGGGCCATTTCTGGGCCTGTACCCGGGCCCTTTCTGGGCCTGTAACCGGGCCTTTTCTGGGCCTGTACCCGGGCCCTTTCTGGTTAGGGTACAGATATGGTTAGGGTACAACGGTACAGGTCACTGGTCAAAGGGTACAGTGGTACAGGGTACACGAGTTCACTCCTACAGAATTCATTAACAGCATGAGATACAGGGATTCAGCTGTACAATATAGAATAATACATTGATACACTACAGGATACAGTAGAGAAATACAATTTTTCAAGATAACATATGTAGCTGCATTGATTCGTCTGATTCAGAGAACATACATAAAATGTTCAAAGACGAATCAGTAATTAAAAACACTCAGATATCCACACATCTATACACCGCCCATGAGTAAATCAAACACAGAGCAAACGATATCAAAATACACAAACACGCCTGAGGAGGATAACAAAAGCTTGGGGTGGGCTGGTCCCCGTCTCTAACGACCTCTGGCAACAATTATAGGCCTCTATACTAAAATTATCACACTGTCTCTTTCTTCTAGTAGGCCTATCAAAAAAAATTTCCAACTTGATTATAGAAAATTGGAATATATTACACTATCTTCTAAATGATGTTTTTGATTCACATGAAACATTATGATAAAAATTATTAATTTATTGATAATATTTGGGACCTGATATCACTACTTTGAATTGCCAATGCAGTTTCTTGTTAATTAGTTGTCATATTTACTGATTAAATGCTGCCTAACACTGCTATCAATGATCGTTATCTACATTAATAATTATCCTAACGGAGAAACATTTTCCTTAATTTAAGATATATATTCATAATTGATGGCACATGAAATATGGCAACACTGACAGCTCTGTTTCCATGGCAACAAATATTTGCGTACTTAGTTGCCAGATATTTCCAGGAAATTCATGCATTTCTAATTTAGCTCCAGGAACTGATAACGTTATTTAGAATTGTTTTTGTTTAATGATTGGTAAGTTTCTCTCTCTTAAGTGTCTGTCTCTGTCTCTCTCTCTCTGTCTCTGTCTCTCTCTCTCTCTGTCTCTTTCTGTCTCTGTCTCTGTCTCTCTTTCTGTCTCTCTGTCTCTGTCTCTGTCTGTCTCTGTCTGTCTCTGTCTGTCTCTGTCTGTCTCTGTCTCTGTCTGTGTCTCTGTCTCTCTCGTTCGTTCGTTCGTTCGTTTACTACTTCATTTGTGTATTACTACTGACAAATAAGCCGAAACGACATTTAGAACTTGTTCTGAACACGAGTTGTAAATACAGGTGTGCCAGTGTAGTGACTCGGGTGTGTATGGGTACTGTGTGCAGGTGTGGGTGAGTGCACGAGTTTATGGAAGTGTGTGGGTGTTGGATCATTAGTGTGGGGTATGGGTCAGTGTGTGGATATGAGTTTATGGTATGTGTGTATATGATATGTTAGTGTAGTTTTGGATAAGTGAGTGTGTGAGCAAGTATTTGGACCAATGTGTGGGTGTTGTCAGTGTGTGGGTGTGGGACGGTGTTTGGGTGCGTGGCTCAGTGTGTGGGTGTTGGGTCAGTGTGTGAGTGTGGAACGGTGTGTGGGTGTGGAACAGTGTGTGGGTGTAATTGTGGAGAAACTCTGGACCCTCCACACCAACACTGCCTCAAGATTGGATATCTGGTCCACTGTTGTCTGACACAATAGTGAATATTTTCGTGTTCACAGAGAATTGAGAAATAGTGTGTGGAGCTCGGAGAGAAATTCGCTAAAGTGACAAAGACTTTGTCTGTGACACAGACAAAGATGGATATTTTAAAAAGACTGACGATGGACAGTTTGATTTTTTTGGATTGAATATTACTTTAGTCGATCACTCTCAGCTCTGGAGTTCAGTTGATAAATTGATAATTAATTTGAGATTTTAAATGATAAACTGGCAATGATTTTTAGGAGTTCAATAACAGGTATACAATGTTTTTTATTGAGTTCAATAATAGATTTTTAATGCAATTTGTTGAACTCAATAATAGATATATAGTTCTATATTGAACTCAAACAAAGATATTTAATGCTTATTTGTTGAGCTCATTGGCTGAATCAACAACCCTTAATCATAGATGAATTAAAAATAAGCAATTCTAATAGTTGAATAGAATAGATAGTTACATCTTAGGTTGAATTGATTGAACAACACTAAATATTCAAGACAGTTAAGAGATAGACAACCCTTTGTCAAGTCTAAGTGAGTGATTGGTCTCGTAGGCTCAGTAGGCATAGAGATTAGGCCGAGGTGACGTAGTGGTCTCCTTGATGCACCGTACCTCTTCTTGGAGAAGGGGGTCACATCCCCCTCTTTTAAGTGTTGCCATAACTAAATAATTTATTATTTCTGCTACCTATATTCTTCATTTTAATTAAGTTGCTTTCAGAAAGGTCTGAGAATAGAATTGTGCTAAAGACCCATCAGGGGAAATTGCTGCTAATACAGTGATTCTAAATGCAAGCACGGTGCAATTATAGAAGGCCGAGTTCTTAACACATGATCCCATAGTCGGCAAGAAGCCGGAGGTCGTATCCAGTTGCCTGTGTGCGTGAAGGGGGTGACCCCAGGAGGTGTCCGAACACATCCCGAACACCCTTCCGAACACCCTCTCCCTTCCCTATTACCTCCTTACCGTCGTTGTTTCTGTTAACGAGTCAGCCTCCCTCTTACGTGTGATGCAACGGAGGGAATTAAAAAAGTCAAGTGGCTAATCAAAATACTAAGAAATAGTCTTTGGGGGAAATTACATGGGTTGTGATTGGTCTCTCGAAGCCTTGTGGAACAGTTTCGTGCGCTTCGGAAAGTGGGCCTGATTCCTAGGCCTGTCGGGAATTCTTTGGGCTCGCTGGAATTGGAATGAAAGGGGAGGAGAAGGGTTTGCGTCCATTCTGACGGAATTGGGATATAGAAAAGGTGGACAGAGATAAACAGAGAGAGACGGGAAAGACGGAGGGGCAGAGGACAGACAGAGAAGTCTATAGTTAGTGAATCATAGATAAAAAAACGTGTATTGAAAAATAGTGATAAATCAGGATTGACTAAGAAAAACATATCTATTACATGATTTTATTTATTCAGATATTAGTTACATATATATCGGCATTGTTACCGTATTGACAGATGTCTTTATCTACATACGCCTCGTATCAATAGGTTTTTATAATGCAGTACTGTATTTGCATATTGTACTAACACCCCCACCTTTGCATTGTGGGTAGCTTCAGCTCGGCATTCAATGATCAACCTTCGGGTTCCTGTCGACCTTCCGTAGCTCACTTGAAAAACTTCTTAATTTGTCTTGTATCTTCATATAATGAGCCAAAATCGACACAAACTAATAAAAACTAGTTTTCGATTTTTAATAAAGTTTAATTTTTTTCTAATAAAAAGTAGTTTTTTTTATATCACGTTTTCTTCTACAGACATACACGCATCCACAAAATTCCTTTATTCGTGAGAGTACGGCTACACAGCGCCTGACAGCTGGGTGGACAGCGCTTCGTGATTCGTATATCAGTGGAATACATCGGTGATAATATGGGGGAATACATCTCATGTGATACAGTGTGTTAATGACACATTTTATAAATTTTTCTGTGTTACATGTTCAAATATTTCCAGAAAAGCATAGATTTGGTTTGGCGAATATAATGAAAAGCCATTGAGAGAGAGATGGAGAGAAAGAGAAAGAGAAAGACTTAGAAATATGCACATGAGCTCGTCCCTTCTACATGCTTCCCTACACCCTTTCCTACACCCTTCCCTTCCCTCCCATCATCAATAATCTTTCTCTCCCTCTCTGCCCCCCCATTCCTGCCTGCCCCAGGCTGAGTGAGGGACCCCCTCTGTTACCAGGCACCTCCTAGGCCTCTCCCTCTCACTTTCTACCCCATTCATTTACCCTATTCTCATTTTCCTCCTGTCCCATCCTTTTGTTTCTCTAATTTTCACTCTACTCATGCCTTGAATTTTCCCCTTTTTGAATCTCCTTTATACTTCTCTTTTCTTCCAGTCTTTTCTCTATTTCCATCCTGCTATTCTCCGCTTCGTTAATTATCTCTTTATTTGTTATCGTTCCTTTATTTTGTTACTCTTAACCTTCTGATTTGTTTCCATTTTACTGCTACTATCTTCCCATTTTCTGTTCGTATGTCATTATTGGTTTTAATGCGTTCCCCATCTCTCTTTCAGTTTATTACCTCATATCTCTCTCTCCCTTCCTTCCTTCCATTTCCATTCCTAAGGTATTCGTTACTTAATTTCCTTCCCACCATTTCCTGACACTCTTCCATCCTGCACTCTCACCCCTCCATGACCCCTCCCAGCTCTCTCCCTGTGAACTCTCACTCTCCCTCTCTCCCTCTCCCTCTCTTCGGGGAGAGGAAGACAACCTGCTCGCAGCCGCCCGTGCATTTCCAATCAGATTATGACTGCGACAAAACAAAGTTGGCAGTGGATTGGAGGTCCTGAACGGCTGTGTCATTTGGGTGGGTTGTGTAACACTGTGTACTGGTAGTGTGTAGAGCTGTGGCTCAGTGTTACGACACCTGGCCCTTGTAGTGTCAGAACACTAGGGGCCAGATTCATGAAGCAATTTCGCAAGCTCCTACGAACCTGTACATCTTTTCTCAACCTTTGGCGGCTTTGTTTACAAGTATTAAACAGTTAATGAGCTCCGAAGCACTAGGAGGCTGTTTATAACAATAACAACAGTTGATTGGCAAGTTTTCATGCTTGTAAACTGTTTAATAAATGTAACCAAAGGTGTCAAAGATTGAGGAAAGATGTACACGTTCGTAAGTACTTGCGTAACTGCTAAGTGAATCTGGCCTCTGGCCCTTGTCGTGTCAGGACAACTGGTCCTTGTACTGTCACCCATGTGAGCGTGTTGACAGGGATCCATATCACCTGTCACTCGTGATATCTAGGAATTTGAAGAATCAGTGAGTCGCAAACCAAAGAGGTATAAAACCCATATTTTCTGTTGAAGCTACTGCCTAATTGTTCCCATCCATGCCTACCCTCTACCCTTCTTCCTCCTACCCACCTCTGCCCAACTATCCTCCCCATACCATCTTCTGCCAATCTTTGAACCCCAGTTCCTACGCTAATATGTTGATAACCTCGAATCTAAGGGCTAATTCCAATTTCCCAATTAACGCGGGTAATATCCTCGAGGAACACAATGGTAGGCCTACCAGCTCGAGTGAACGCTGCAAGGGGGCAGTTTCATTTCAGAACAAAATATTTTCATTCATGTAACTATCCTTTTTTAAAAGTGATTGATCTTTCATAAAAAGTGAAAAGTAATTTTTAAAATTGTTAACCCGAACAAAACTAGCTGTTGATTTGTTCCTTTCGTCAATTAACCTATTTTCAAAACTAACTTTTTCCTATGTTTCAAAAGCGAATTGAGTCTCATTGATGACCATTGCAATGAGGTCTTATGCAATGGAGACCCCCCACACCTCGTAGCCTGGTGGATAGCGCGCAGGACTCGTAATTCTGTGGCGCGGGTTCGATTCCCGCACGAGGCAGAAACAAATGGGCAAAGTTTCTTTCACCCTAAATGCCCCTGTTACCTAGCAGTAAATAGGTACCTGGGAGTTAAGTCAGCTATCACGGGCTGCTTCCTGGGGATGGAGGCCTGGTCGAGGACCGGGCCGCGGGGACACTAAAAGCCCCGAAATCATCTCAAGATAACCTCAAGATAACCTAGCAAGGTGCTAGCTGAATTAAAAAAGCCATATACTCTCCACAAAACAGACATGAAATAATATAAATTAACTATGAAAATTTGGCTATGTGACTTTTGAAACTCTGACCGCCTCTATATGTCTCTCTCTGAAACAGGCCAAATACAGACCGGGGGACTTCAAAAGCCTTATCAAATTCAAATTCAAATTTTTATTCAGGTAAAAGTTCATACATAGAAAATGAATTACAAACATAATGTTGGGTTTATAGAAGGAGCTAGCCTCCTGGTCAAGCGACCAGGAGGCCTGGTCGACGACCGGGCCGCGGGGACGCTAAGCCCCGGAAGCACCTCAAGGTAGCACATACAATACCTAAAGTCACTAATACGCATAGCGTTTCGGGTAAAAATATCTAATCAACTTTTACAATATATAATACTTAAGTTACATTTTTTGCTCAAAATTATACTCCCTCGGAAGGGAACCCCTCATCTCCCCTCTATATCTCTCCCTTTCTACCCTCTTTCCCCTCCCCATAAAGGCAGGGAAAGGAAAAAAAAAATTACATTTCAGACTGAGGGGGAAAATTTTTAATTGAGTTTGCCACTGAAGGAAGAAATGTGACATCTTGTCCTAAGTTCCGTCTTCCAGGAAGTTTTTCTCTGGTTTCTTGACCAAATTATAAACACGTGTTGGGAATAGCATGAAAAGTGGAGCAGAATAGGGTGATAGAGGGGAGGGGGGGGAAGGGTGAGAATCTGAGGGGGATTGTAAAGAGGAAATGAAATGGTATGATGAAGGGGACGAGGGGGTAAATAGAGGATAGAAATGGGGTTAATAGAGAAGGGGGATGATTGTGGAAAGAAAGAGGGCAGGATAGAGAGGGAAATATAGAAGATAGGAATGAGGGAGGAGGAGGAGAATGATAAGGAAAACGATAGCATGAGAGATAGAGAGTGCAGTGGAGATTAAGATGCATAGAAAATAAAGAGGAAAAGCTCAATCATGGAGGGAGAACTGGGAGACGATGGAATGGGATGGAAAGGCATAAACGTGGAAGAGAGAAAGAGAAAGGCATTCAAAGAAAGATAAAGTGAAGGCAGAAATGATTCGTTGAAATACAATGATAATTTTTAGATATGATATTTAGAGACAGAGTTTTTTTTTTTTAGATTTAGCTACTCGGAACTAAAATTTCCATGTAGCACGGTCTATGGCGAGCCCGGAGAGAGACGGAAACAAAGAGAGAGAGAAAGAGGAGAGGCGGTATAAGGGTTAAAAAGGTGTTAGCAAGACTTAATAAGAGAGAATTCCATTATAGATCAGGCAGCTGGTGGTAGATGAGCGTGTGTGACATAGTTACAGGCGCCTCTACGGTCACTGTGACTGTAACGTGATTAGCCGTAACACTACATGTACTCACCTAATTGTGCTTGCGGGGTTGAGCTCTGGCTCTTTGGTCCCGCCTCTCAACTGTCAATCAACATGTGTACAGGTTCCTGAGCCTACTGGGCTCTATCATACCTACACTTGAAACTGTGTATGGAGTCAGCCTCCACCACATCACTTCCTAGTGCATTCCATTTACTAACTACTCTGACACTGAAAAAGTTCTTTCTAACGTCTCTGTGGCTCATTTGGGTACTCAGCTTCCACCTGTGTCCCCTTGTTCGCGTCCCTCCAGTGTTGAATAGTTTATCCTTGCTTACCCGGTCGATTCCCCTGAGGATTTTGTAGGTTGTGATCATGTCCCCGCTCACCTAGCTGTGCAGGGAGGGTCGAGCGCCGCCTCTCAAGCCCCGCTTCTCTTCACAAACGTGTAATGAAGTAAGGGCGAAGAGGGAGAACGGCCTATTGACATAGCTCGAGTGCATGGGGGGAGTTGTGTAAAACCCTGGTTTGTGTCTCGGAAAGGCTGCAGGATCCAGTAAGTTCAGTAGAACTTCGGTTTCAACTTTTTTTACCATGTCGTTGCTTAGTCGATTAAGGCAGCGTCTGGGATGCTCTTGGACGTCGGTTCGAATCCTCGTTACGACCCTTGGGGATTTGTCCCTCATCTTATCCTCCAGCAATGCATGAAAGAAAAGGCTGGTGGGTCTTCCGGTAATGCCTCCAATCGTTCATGTCACAAATTCGTAGTTTTGCCTCTAATGCAAAATTTCAAGTTTGAAATCGTATTTGTTGAGTTAGAAATTGAAAAGGACGTATTGGCCTGTGCGCGTGAGCTTCCAATTGTGCACCCGAGAGTAGGAATGTACACCAGGGAGTCAGCGTGTGCACCAAGGTGGTGCACACGCTGTGTACCTAGGGCCAGTGTACCTAGGGCCAGATTCACGAAGCAGTTACGCAAGCACTTACGAATCAGTGCATCTTTTCACAATCATTGGTGGCTTTGTTTCCAATTATTAAACAGTTAATGAGCTCCGAAGCACCAGGAGGCTGTTTATAACAATAACAAAAGTTAATTGGCAAGTTTTCATGCTTGAAAACTGTTTAATAAATGTAACCAAAGCCGTCAAAGATTGAGGAAAGATGTACACGTTCGTAAGTACTTGCGTAACTGCTTCGTGAATCTATCTCCCGAATCTCAGCACGTGCACACGAATATCAGTCTATGCACTTTGATTCTATTAGAAAATATTGAGGCATTGTAATGGGATTGAACTTTCAACCCTGAGCTTTCGATTGGGTAAGTTTTAGCTTATGGTTTAATTGGTGATGAATGCGCCTGAAAAGTCCAGAGATGCGAGTTCTATTCCACTGCTTTTCTCCTTTTAAATATCATTTTAAGGAATTATCAAGGAAAAAAAATCGTGTAAAGGTGACGAGAAAACTAAGAAATTTTTCCCAACAAATATTGACACACGATAATGTTGGACAGAACTACTCCCTGACTGGACAGAACTACTCCCTGACTGGACAGAACTACTCCCTGACTGGACAGAACTACTCCCTGACTGGACAGAACTACTCCCTGACTGGACAGAACTACTCCCTGACTGGATAGAACTACTCCCTGACTGGACAGAACGTGACAAATAAACGTGGAAAGCGGTCCAAGGATCGGACAAATACGCTCCACAAATCAACGCTTAATGTATTAAATTTAAAAACCGTCAAAATTTAATTGGCGTTAAAATTTGCACAAATGGAGCATAAAATGTCAAAAGCGCAAAATTTGGCCAAAGGCACCAAACTTTTGAGCAAAATAGTGAGGATTGTGAATTGTAGTAAATGATTGTGGCTCCATCTGTGAAGTGGAAGCTACAATAGCAAGTGACGGGAACCTTAAGTCACTTTCATCAAGAAAGTGACGATACCAAATTCCCCGACGATGCTCGTTTAATATCTCTCCCTTAATGAACGCCGGGGAAGAGAAGGGAGAGGAAATGAGGGAGGAAAGAGAAGGAAACAGTGGGAGAGGGGGGGGGGGAGAGAAGAGGAGGAAGAGGAGGGGGAGGAAGAATACGGTGGAATAATAGCAGAGGGAAGAGAGTAAATGAGAAGGAGAAAGTCGGTAGGAGAAAATGAGTATGGAGAAAACGGGCGCTAAATAGAAAGCATGAGTATATTAGAGGAAGGAAATAGGTGGGATGACAAAGGAGATAGAGGGAAAGAGGAGTTAAAGATGGATAGATGTAGACACCGTCCATATGTCTCTCTCTCACTCCCTCTATCCCTCTCACACAATACGTTTATCTATCCTTCTATCGGCTGGTAACTTAACCTTCAACTCACTGGAAAC
>NC_091228.1:8090935-8120935 GCF_040958095.1 Procambarus clarkii
CCCCGTGACTGGCTTGCTGACGCATGCCCCCACCCCCGTGGCTGGCTTGCTGACGCATGCCCCACCCCCGTGGCTGGCTTGCTGATGCATGCCCCACCCCCGTGGCTGGCTTGCTGACGCATGCCCTACCCCCGTGACTGGCTTGCTGACGCATGCCCTACCCCCGTGGCTGGCTTGCTGACGCATGCCCTACCCCTCCCTCCCCATACAACACATCACCCAGGATACGACGTCCGACTCTTCTTCCTTTCCGCCTTTTCTTCCTTTCCGCCTTTCACCTCTCGTCTCAATTATTATGTTTGCTCAAGGTGAGCCCCGGGGACCACCTCAACCTGATCACCCTGGGTGAGGGGAGGGTTAGAGAGACGGGGGAGAGAGAGGGGAGAGCGAGATGGGAGGGGAGGTATACGGAGTAGGAGGAGGGGACGATAGTGGGAGGCAATGGGTAAAAATCGGGAATTATGATAAGTTCGCAGACAGGCTGTTAATTGCATTAGTTTCGGAGGCTCGCGTCCCGTATACAAAGTCATTAGAACTTATTGTTTCCCCTTGAGATATTGGCATGATAAGACGGACACACACAAGGTTTTCTCCTTTCCACTCCAGAACCCAATATTTGATGTCTCTTTCTGTCTGACTCTCTCTTTCTCTGTCTCTCTCTTTATCTTTGTCTCTCTTGCTTTTTTTTTCTCTCTCTTGCTCTCTTTTTTCTCTTTCTCTCTCTCTGTCTCTCTCTGTCTCTCTCTCTGTCTCTCTCTCTGTCTCTCTGTCTCTCTCTGTCTCTCTCTCTGTCTCTCTCTCTCTCTCTCTCTCTCTCTCTCTCTCTCTCTCTCTCTCTCTCTCTCTCTCTCTCTCTCTCTCTCTCTCTCTCTCTCTCTCTCTCTCAAACCAAGGCTAGGGGTTCATGATGAATGTCAATGGTGTTCCCATTGACGCTTCAAGCTAAAAGTAGTCAATATTGAACATTGACTCATCTGAAGCCGTATCCGCAGAAACTCGTGTATTTGATGAGCCAATTACTTGTATACGTTAGTGAGTGATCAACTTTTAATGAGTGCAAGGTTTCAACCACGTTAATGACAGGATGAAGCTGGAACCAAGTTTGAAGCAAAGTGAATGCATTTTTTACGTATTAACGTGTTAAGTGAACAAACTCCTAATGAACCTTAATAGGACGGAGGGAATTATCATTGGGAAGCGCCATGCTATGACGACTATTTAGCACTGGGAAGGGGTCAGGATTTGGGATGGGACGGGCGGAGAGAATGGTGTATAACCTCTTGGACGGTCGGGGATTGACCGCCGATCTGCATGAAGCGAGACCGTAGCTCTACCGTCCTAAGTGGTTGGGCTGCCTTCCTAGGATTGAACGATAGATGATGGAAGGATGATGTTGGCAATGACACATGCAGCATGAGGCTATTGATGGCTGAGCGTCTTGTGTTATAGTCGCCAACTTCTGTCTGCCCACGAATGTTTGAATCGTGAGAACATTGGCGTTGAAGGTAACATTGAGACGATGGGCATATGTCCGGTGTTGAAGACTGTGATGTGGACGAGTCCAATCGGACTGGGTCAAGACTGGAGATGAGCCGCATTTACGTGGGGTTCTCTACGTGTCCGGAATTCGAATAAGTACGGATAAATGATGGAGCAGGACACCGAAGAGTGTGGTGCATCTCGCAAGATGAGTCAACTTGTGTTCCTTAAAGATCTTACAGCTTCCTTTGACGAGAAGGGATTATAAACGCGATTGGCATTCAAGTTGCTTATCTTGCATGTTTAACACATGCAATGGTCTTTGAAAAGTTGGATTTCATTCACAGGATTTCAACTTCATCACTGAACTCAAGATTTTGGGTATTTATTTGTACTCACCTAGTTGTGTTTGCGGGGGTTGAGCTCTGGCTCTTTGGTCCCGCCTCTCAACCGTCAATCAACAGGTGTACAGATTCATGAGCCTATCGGGCTCTGTCATATCTACACTTGAAACTGTGTATGGAGTCAGCCTCCACCACATCACTTCCTAATGCATTCCATTTGTCAACCACTCTGACACTAAAAAAGTTCTTTCTAATATCTCTGTGTCTCTCTTGTATACCTGTGTCGGTGTTCTCTCAGTAGATGTAACTTGCAGTCGTCAACCCAAGGTACTCACTGTTGCAAGTTAATGAGAAATGCCCACGTTGCAGTAGATACTCTCTTCCCGTGCAGGCGATGAGTCACAATAACGTGGCTGAAGTATGCTGACCAGACCACACACTAGAAGGTGAAGGGATGACGACGTGGTCCAGGACGGACCGAAACGTCGTCGTCCTTTCACCTTCTAGTGTGTGGTCTGGTCAACATACTCCCTTCTCATTTTTGAGGTTAAATTACCTTCATCAGCAAATGTACGAGTATCAGGGATGAGCTGTAATAGTCTACAATATGTAACTATTTTTTTGTAATGTCTCTGAATGATAAGTTATATTTTCGAATTGTTTTTACCTCCACTGTATAGAAAACGGCTATTATTTCTGATAAATTTGTTTGGACCTATTTGTCAGAAAATCTAAAGATGGATATCTTCATGATACCCGAAGGCTGCCGAGTTAGGCAACAATGTGTTATCTCTAGGTAAGGAGTCGGTGGCCTGCAAGTATCTTCAAGATATCTTCCTTAAGCTGTCTTAGGCTAAGGTCAAAGCAAAGTTTGAGGTAGGAATAATATCCATTTTCTATGAACAAATCCACAAGGCCGTGACGAGGATTCGAACCTGCGTCCGGGAGCATCCCAGACACTGCCTTAATCGACTGAGCTACGACAGGTCTATTTTCTATATTTTCGAGGCATAAAAAATCGGAAAATAACTATTCCAAGATACAAAAAATTGTGTTTACTTACGTTATTGAATAAGACATTCCACGAGAAGGAACTATTTCACTGCCCTCAGGTATACTGTGCGAGAGAAATTCTGTGCCATTGGGAACTACCCATTAAGACTTTCTGAAGGTTGTCCCTGAAATACCTAATTTTAAATTTGTAGTCTAAGATGCAATATTCGATCAAAGGCTCCTGCAATGTCCCGTGCAAAAAAAAATGCTGATCTTGAGAGTCATTAAGTGAATGATGCCATTTAGTTGAGTGGTTTAACAAGGTATCAAACGATGACCATGAGAACGACCTCGCTGACTCTGTCTTCTTTCTCTCAAACTCGTGGAGTATGTGGGAGGGGAGGAGGGAGGGGTGTGGGATGAAGATAGATGTGGAAGGGTGAGAAGGATAGAGGGAGGTTGAAGTGGCTGACGACCATTGGAAAGTCAATGTTTCATCTGGTATCTATATGAAATGTGACGAGCATCGCTTCATTGTTTAATGTTCCTTTTCCATTATATTCCCTTATCTCACTCAAAGTCCAATTATCCTTATGTCGGAGAATTCTTCCTTGGTCATCTCTTTATCCTTTTTTATCCTGCCTTTACTCACCCTTTGCAACTTTGCATTCACTTTCACCTCCCTTGCATTTCATCCTCCTATTTCTCTCCTATTCCTATCCGCACAATCGGCCTGCCGCCTCTTCTGTGCCGGAGGAGGAGGAGGAAAAGTGGTGATGGAGATCAAATTGAATCATAAATCGCCTCCCTTATATATCAGGTCTGAGAGAGCTGCAGTTTACCTGGAGACGATTGTTGAGCAGTCTGTATTACCGTCCGTTCCTGTGTTGTTGTGTCGTGGAGGAGGTGAGGTGGCCCTTGAGGGTGAGGTGGGCCTTGAGGGCGAGGTGGGCAGCCCTTGAGGGTAAGACAGGTGGCCCTTGAATGTGAGGCAGGTGACCCTTGAATGTGAAGCAGGAAACCCTTGAGGGTAAGACAGGTGGCCCTTGAATGTGAAGCAGGTGGCCCTTGAATGAGACACAGGTGGCCCTTAAGGGTAAGACAGGTTGTTACTTGAGGGGTGAGAAACTTGGAACTTAAGGGTTTATCATCATCTTAATTGACAAAAACTAATTACAATTTTGCCTCATCTGAGGAATTCAATTAAGTCTTATTAGTGAGGATACTTCTGGTATTCACTTAAGAGTAAGACAGGTGACACTTAAGGGCAAGACGGGGGGTGGTAGGGTGGTACTTGAGGGTAAGGAAGGTGCACTTGAGTGCTTGCTTGCCAGTACTACCCTCAAGGGTGCAGAAGCAATATGTCAGTCACATACACGCCCACGCCTAGAGCTCTAGGTATGTCTTCATTTAGTAAATATTGAGGATTTTTGTATTTTCGTGTTTGGTCACAGCAACTTGTACCCATAAGTATTTTCCTCTCTCTCTTCTGTGTTTGATTAATCACGAACAACAACGTTTACGCTTAACGAGAGTGTGTGTGTGTGTGTGTGTGTGTGTGTGTGTGTGTGTGTGTGTGTGTGTGTGTGTGTGTGTGTGTGTGTGTGTCTTCATTTACACAAGTAATTGAACTCTCATAAATGAGCAAGTATAACAGAACCCAAGTTCTTCAGCATTACCATATCAGTTGACATTTCTTTCAAGCAATGGTTCCCACCCACCTGATCTTGATTACAATATATATATATATATATATATATATATATATATATATATATATATATATATATATATATATATATATATATATAATTTATCAGAGACTCATTCCTGTCTCTTTTCTGTCGTAGTAGGAGAGAGAGTTCCTTCAGTCGTTCCTCTCAGGTCTGGAACTAGTTAAGAAAAACATCTGAACGACCAACACCTTAAGACTCCTTCTTTACCATCGATAAACTGCGCATATAAATATCCGTCTTGACACTCCTGCCTGCCGCTGTTGGACACCTTGTTATACACGTATGATGGAGCTTGTGTGCTGGTGTATACACGTGTATGTGTCCGATTGTGCATGTGTCTTCGAGTCTCCCCTGTATGTGCATGCAGGAGAATGAGTACGCTATTGCGTATGTGATTCCATGTTGGTTGTATAATGTATGTATTCACGTGTCCAAGCATCTGACTGAAGTGTATATACGTAATACATAATTGTTAGTATATGGGATGATTTGTTTTGCCCATCTAGGGTGATAGTATGAGGCGTGATTAGGTCATTAGGGTCACGGCTGACCGGGTTGATTTAAGACCAGGTCCAGCATATCCAACCAAAGCCGGTTGTCAAACCCATCCTCTTCCTGGTGGAAGGGATGACGATTATTGTCTGGGAACGTTGTGCTCTTCCCTGCAGACGAGGAGTCACAATAACGTGGCTAAAGTATGTTGACCAGACCACACACTAGAAGGTGAAGGGACGACGACGTTTTGGTCCGTCCTGGACCATTCTTAAGTCGAAGAAGTCGAAGGCAGTGACATAATGTGAAGAGTTATGCATTTTTTGCATTGGATGACGGAGGTATAACGGATATACCAACATCGACTTGAGAATGGTCCAGGACGGACCGAAACGTCGTCGTCCCTTCACCTTCTAGTGTGTGGTCTGGTCAACAATCAGCTCTTCCCTGAACCCCGAGGAGTTAAACTGGCCGTTCAAGGACATGAAGCATTTATGGTTTAATATGTTGCAATAAGTGAAAGAAAAGTCAAGTGAGAAATATTAAGGAATCATCTACTTTAAGTATCATGAATGACTCAGGATCAGAATTAAAAAGTTGGGCTGTACTTAATGTGAAGACTTGTGCATTTTTTGCATTGAATGACGAAGGTATAACTGTTATACCAACTCGACAGACAGGCAAGACAAGGGGGAGATGATTATTAGAAATAACTGAAGTAAATTGCTAACTTTCCTTTCAAGGCTTGCATGGAACAAATTATCATTTAATACAATAGAAACAGGATCGATATATGTTTCAAACAAAGCCGAGACAAGTATATTCGAATGAGTTGTGTTGGATATATATATATAAGCTGCCTCGGATGATCCACTTAAAACCTTCAGCAGTTTCCTATATTCTAAAGTTCCTATATTTTAAATAATAATAATAATGTTTATAAAATAATAATAGCCAGCCTCTGGCTAGTGGGTGGACAGGTGAGCCTCCATATCCTCTCACAGGTGAAACACAATATCTAGTTTCCCAGTTGGTTGTGCAACAGGAGGCCGCTGCTCATCTCACGCTTTTAACATGAACAAGACTTAGTGGAAGGAACGAAAACTTACACAATGCTGATTGTCAGACGATGAGAAGACGTGAAACTGGAGTGATTTACAGCATGTAAGCACACGGTAGAAAGAGGGGTGGGTACCATGTTTGGAAAGGGGGGTGGGTACCATGTTTGGAAGGGGGTGGGTGGCTCCCATGTTTGGAAGGGGGTGGGTGGCTACCATGTTTGGAAAGGGGTGGGTGGGTACCATGTTTGGAAGGGGGTGGGTGGGTACCATGTTTGGAAGGGGGTGGGTGGGTACCATGTTTGGAAGGGGGTGGGTGGGTACCATGTTTGGAAGGGGGTGGGTGGGTACCATGTTTGGAAGGGGAGATAGATACCATTTTTTGATTGGGGTGCAGGCTATCATGTTTGGAAAGTGTGGGAGGATGGTAGCTTGCGCTGAAGGAAACAACGTAAAAAAATTACTCCTTAAACATAGTTAACTGAACCCACTTAAGCACACACAAAACAAACATGATCTTTGGAGTCACAGGCTGACAGATTTTGACACAATTGTAGGAAATCTTTGTGAAAAATGTAAATCATGATATAATTCCTCATAGAAGGAAAATTGAATTTTAGCAAAATAATGATGGGCCAGTAGGCCTACTGTCGCAATAATTTAGTTCTCAAGGCAGTGACGGACACCGGAATTCAAGATCATCTTCAGGTTTCAGTTGAGTAACATTAATGTCTTCTGAAACGTAACTTTCTTGGCCAGGAAGTTATTAATTAATTTGGACTAAAAATGATTTTTTCATTTTTAATTAATTTGGATTAAAAATTAATGTTTCCCGAAAATTAACAACCTTAACCTGATCGACTAATTTTACTTCTTGATTGGCTGATGCACTATCAGCATGACTGGCTAAGAGGCAAATTTCCTGATCGGCTGAATGACTGATTTCCGGAATGGCTTCTGACAGCCTTCTTGAATGGGTAACTTGCGTTATCCCGTGTGGCGAGTAGCACAATGCACCCAGAGCCTTAGGGGCGTGTTTATTTAGTGTAGGCCTATATGATCCTTTCCTCTTTCCCCTCTTCCACCTCCCCTCTTCCCCCTCCCCTCTTCCCCTCCTTCTCCTTCCCTCTTCCCCTCCCCTTCCATCATCCCTTAGCCCTCCCTATCCCTCTTTCCCTATTCCTCCCTACCCCTCTTCTCCTCGCTTCTTCCCCCCTCCCACCACAGTTTTTCTCTCCCCTCACACATCCCCTCTTCCTCCGCCTCTTGTGGGGGTGATGATCTTGCCTCTACAGAATACTAATGAGTAACCTTGCTCCTTGTGGTTTGGGAGTCGTTAGCGCCTTGTTTGGGTAGATTTTGGGATGTTCGTGAATGGTCGTGTGGGGTCGTATCTAGGTAGGTCATTGTATTTTGCATTTTTTAAGCTGGATTATGGATGTTTAAAAGATGTTTGGTAGCGCATGGTTGAGGCTTGGGGGTCGTTAGAGGTTGATTATTCTGATTGGGATAGCTCGTTCATTATCCTCGTTTGCGGGTTGTAGACAAGATGATTAGCTGGTCTTAGGAGACGGGTGAGTGATGTTCTTGAGATGATTTCTTGGCTTAGCGTTCCCGCGGCCCGGTCCTTAATCAGGCCTCCTTTTTTTTACACCCCCTTCCCCCCCCCCCACTTCCGCGGGAAGCAGCCAGGAGCAGCTGTCTAACTCCCAGGTATCTATTACATTACAGTAACAGGGGCCTCAGGGTGAAAGAAACTTTTTGCCCATTTGTCTCCGCCCTCCACCGGGGATCGAACCCGGAACCTGAGGATTTGATCCTTGAGGTTTACCAGTGTTTATTGAGGTCTATGCAAAGAACTGATTATTATTGTAAGTAATGCAATAGAAAAATATTAACCGGTAATAAAGATTATGAAAACTAAATTATATTACTAAAATAGTACAAATAATTAGCTGGAATACTATACTAGACCGAAGTAGTTCACATAATCTCTACTAAATTTATTGAAATAGGCTACCTACCTACCTTGAGGCTACCTTGAGGTGCTTCCGGGGCTTAGTATCCCCGCGGCCCGGTCGTCGACCAGGCCTCCTGGTTGCAAAGCTTCAGCTAAGCTGAAGTCAATATCCCGCGAATTAGTTATTTTGTTATATCTAATGTGCTACAACGAATCTTCACTGGAGTTTTACTACGACTTCTCATGTAACAACCTTTCAGCAATTGGTATACAACCTGGAGAGCAGTTAGGGCGCGTTAGTGGTCGCGCGGTGAACGACTTTGATTCACTGCCGTGAATGGAAACCGGTCGGAACCTGGCTGGAACAGAGACCATTTGGCAGCGTTACCTTTTACATCATGCCTCTGTTCACCTAGTAGTAAATAGGTACCTGGTAATTAGATAGCTTGCTGCATCCTGGGATGGTCGTTAGTGGGCATAATACACACACACACACACACACACACACACACACACACACACACACACAAACACACACACACACAGTGTCAGAATGTTCAGTGTCAGAGTAGTTAGTAAATGGAATGCATTAGGAAGTGATGTGGTGGAGGCTGACTCCATACACAGTTTCAAATGTAGATATGATAGAGCCCAATAGGCTCAGGAATCTGTACACCAGTTGATTGACGGTTGAGAGGCGGGACCAAAGAGCCAGAGCTCAACCCCCTCAAGCACAATTAGGTGAGTACAATTAGGTGAGTACACACACACACACACACACACACACACACACACACACACACACACACACACACACACACACACACACACACACACGCACGAGATACACATTCGCGCCCGGGACAAAATCAAGCGATGATAGACTGGGAACCAATCCATAACTGTGCGCCTCTGTTCACCCAGCAGTAATTGGGGACCTGGGAGGAAACCCGATTGGCAGGTCATGTTCCAGGGATGAAAAAAACTTGTTGGGTAAACCTTAATATAAGCGTTGGGAAGAGAAAGGTCTAAGCCCGCTAACATGAAACAGGTGTTAATTACTCTGTCCACCTGTGTCAAACAAAAATAAACACGGGTAAGGGACTTTATGTTTCTTAAGTGAACTACTTAGCGCGCATGCGCTAGAATGTTGCCTTTTCACAGAAGCCCATGAAAACGAAAGAAATCTGGGAATTTCACGATTTTCCTTCGATTTGTACTTTAAAATGTGTAACTTGTCTTTTAACCAGAACATTTCTTAATGCCATATTACATTCAAAGATTATAGCAAATCTCAAGTAAGCGTTCTTAAAACAAATTTCAAAAGGTTTCGTTGCTATGGCAAGAATCTCCATAAGATATTCATAAATTTTGTATTAAGCTTGGATATTTCTCTCTCTTTGTCTCTCTCTCTTTGTCTCTCTCTCTTTGTCTCTCTCTCTTTGTCTCTCTCTCTTTGTCTCTCTCTCTTTGTCTCTCTCTCTTTGTCTCTCTCTCTTTGTCTCTCTCTCTCTCTCTCTCTCTCTCTCTCTCTCTCTCTCTCTCTCTCTCTCTCTCTCTCTCTCTCTCTCTCTCTCTCTCTCTCTCTCTCTCTCTCTCTCTCTCTGTCTCTCTCTCTGTCTCTCTCTCTGTCTCTCTCTCTGTCTCTCTCTCTGTCTCTGTCTCTCTCTCTCTCTCTCTCTCTCTCGCTCTCGCTCTCTCTCTCTCTCTCTCTCTCTCCCCCTCTCTCTCCCCCCCCCTCCCCCCCCCCTCTCTCTCTCCCTCCCTCCCTCCCTCCCTCCCTCCCTCCCTCCTTCATGATCAGAAAGAAAAGTAAATGGAAACATGGCCACCAATATCCATCCCGGATTTAAAATTAGTCTTGATTTTCAAATGGCTCTTGCTGGAACCGATTCAATATTGTAGCTTTCTTGAATCATCTCTTCTGCTTGAGAGAGAGAATGAGAGATAGAGAGAGAGAAAGGGAAGAAGGGGGGAGAGAGGGAGAAATCCAGGGCAGACTGGAGGGCAATGCTGGAACGCATCCTTGATAAGAAATAAATTATCAGAGAGAAGATAGACGAAGATTGCCCGTCAGCTTTTACATGGTCCTGTCAAATTGGAGAAAATTACTGCTTCACTTTGCTGTCTGGCCGCAAGTTGGCTTTGTATTGAGAGAAAAAAAGTTATAGCGAAGGGGGTTGGTGTGTGCCTGATGTGGTCAGTATTATATTAGGTACGTTTCTTCTTGCTAAATATATATATATTTTAGGTCTAAAACAAGGATTACAAGCATGTTTCGATGTTAATTCATTTGACTTAAACATGTGTGTGTTTTGGTGCATTATGTAATGAAGAATGTCATGTGTGATATGTATTGCGAGATGTGTTTTTTAAAGGATTCATATGTGTTGTAATTATAAATATTGGCAAGAATTCAAGTAAGTTTTAGCGAGACCTAAAAACCCATTTGTACTGGGTTATAGATTAATGGGTTAACAGTGCAAATAAGTTTTAGTAAATCCCATTAACACTGTTATGGATTGTTTTTATAAAAGCTTAACTCTCTTTTATTTTCTACTGAGAATGCCCATTATGTGCTTAGCTGAATATTATGAACATTTTCGTGATTATAAACAAGATATTCACATATATAACTCCACTAAGCTTTGTAATTTTTTCCCAATGTCCATTTGATTAATTTCTCGTTTTTTTAATCAAACAAATACCATAAATTATATACTATGTATTGAACATTCTGTCGTTTACTCACTTTCTCTTTTACTGTCTAACATCCTCGAAGACCAGGCAGAGCAGCCTGAGTGACTGATTGATTATTTACTGGGCTAGCAAGGAATGGGAAAATAATCTACGAAAGTTCCTTGCCGGGTTCCCACCAGAGGGAGGAAGTCTCTCTCCATATACACACTCTCCTAACACAATGTCCAGATCTCTGAATCCCATCTGCTGCCACCATTGATTATAATTGTAAACAATGCAGGAATCGAGCAAAACATGAAGTCTACTCACTCTGAGGTTTGGTTTCCTGAATACCTTGCCGTTGCAACGGGGGTTACAATAGCAGGACTCCATTTTGAATATTCTCTTTGGCAGGAAACGTGAATATATTTTGGCGTTTCTGGAATATTTTTCTTTCGACGTCTTTTCTGTTCCTGTTTGCTGTTATTTTATCTATATTAATTTTTCAATTTCGCATCTACATTTATTTTTCACTTGCATATAAGTTTGATTTCAAAAGAAAATGTAATTTTAATTCTTTTAAAAAAACTTTACGAATTTGTTCCATACAACATAATCAAATATTGCAGTGTTTATGTACTTGATTTCATAGCTATGTATAATATCACGATTGTATATATTATGTATATTCTGTATATTATGTATATAGCATATACATTAAACATGTGTATATAATATATAACATTATAATATTTCCAGGTCTTTCTGTAATATTTTCATAAGTGTGAAATTTCTATATACAAGCTCTAAAAAAAGTGAGCATGCATAAGTTACATATGCGTATAGTCTACATGTTATAAATATATGTGAAGACGCTCTATGCATATGCGTAAATTTATGCGCATACGTCCTATACGCATATATTCTATTTATGCACATTCGCTATATGCATGTGCGTATATGTTATATACTTATTCGTATACGCTAAATACATATGCTATGTACATATGCCTATAGAAGCACTTGAGCAAGATTAAGTACATTGACATTCGGTTTCTTTATTAATTGCATAATGGTTAGTAATAATGAAAATTGCCCTATAAAAGTAGTAATTTTTCCTTGATAGTCACAAATCCTTCGCATCCAATCCCCCCCATTCCCTCTACCAATCCTTCCACCCCCCACTACCCCCTTCCACCCTTCCAAATTTTCCCTAATACCAGACGAGAGAGTTGTATAACCCCAACTTATCCCATACACTCATCTTGCTACCACACACACACACACACACACACACACACACACACACACACACACACACACACACACACACACACACACACACACACACAGACACACACACACAGACACACACAGACACACACAGACACACACAGACACACACAGACACCCACACACACCCACACACACACCCACACACACCCACACACACACACACACACACACACACACACACACACACACACACACACACACACTCTTTTAGCGTAATAGTGGAAAAATGGAATGCACTTCAGGTTGTGGAAGCAAATACTATTCATAATTCTAAAACTAGGTATGATAGGGAAATAGGACCGTAGTCATTGCTGCCCGATGCTCGAAAGGCGGGATCCAAGAGTCAATACTCGATCCTGCAGACACAAATACGTGAGTACCTACACACACACACCTGCTGTCATAACATTCCCCATCTGCCCCCAGCTTCTCATCACCACAACACAACCTGGACCGGCTCGGTTGTTAATCCAGGGTTCTGTCGCGGGGAGCTCATAAAGCAATATCTCCCACTCATGTTATTCTCTGTACTTAAGCGTCCTTTTGCGTGCTCCATCCAACCCTCATTGATTGTATTTGTTCCAGCTCCGAGTTTCTGGGGTAATTTACGCGGAGTTGGAGGTGAATCATGTAGAGGAGGGGGGGAGGGAATAGGGGGGATGGGGGGGATGGAATTGGGGGGATGGGGGGGATGGAATAGGGGGGATGGGGGAAATGGAATAGGGGGAATGGAATAGAGGGATGGGGCGGGAATGGAATAGGGGGGATGGGGGGAAATGGAGTAGAGGGATGGGGGGGATGGAATAGGGGGGATGGGGGGGATGGAATAGGGGGGATGGGGGGGATGGAATAGGGGGGATGAGGGGAATGGAATAGGGGGGATGGAATAGGGGGATGGAATAGGGGGGGGAATGGGGGGGATGGAATAGGGGGGAAATGAGGAAAAGGGAGGGGGGGAAAAAAAGACTCAAGCCAGTAAACACACAAACTAGTTAAGTACTAGCAGGTGAGTACTCACGGACATAAAGTATAGCACAGTACACACACAAATCACAATAGCATGATGGATCAAAAGAACAAATCCACAAGGGTTCGAACCTATGCCCGGGAGGATCCCAGACGCTGCCTTTAAGTCGATTAAGGCAGCGTCTAGGATCCTCTCGGACTTAGGTTCGAATCTTCGTTACGGCCCTTGTGGATTTGTTCAGTATAGTACAGATTAGCACACAGTACTGGTACAGATTTTGATGTAGGATATTGGAATATATTCATCCTTACTGTACAGGTACAAATTCAGTAGAGGTTACAGACACATATCCACGCACTCGGTACAGATAGAGATTCAGAGTACAGGTAGAGACCCAGACAGGTACAAAAGGAAAAGGTACATAAGGAACAGATACAAAATCTTCAACAAATACACAAATGTGCCGAAATTTTCTTTTCCGTTTTCACTGATTTTCACAATTTAATTCGTCCAAAAGGCTTAAATTTAATTTCAAATTGTCATAGCTTCGAAAAAAGATATAATAATTAAAGTCTATACATTATTTGTTAATTTCAAGATCCATTTCAGAGAAGCATGGAGTAGGAGGAGGATGATACGAAGGAGGATAGGAAGGGTGAAAAGGGAAAGAGGTTAGGCATGAGGGAGAGGAAAAGAATCCGGGAAGGGTTGACTGGGGCCTTGCCTATCCCACCAACCCTAATTAAAATTAGGTTCTCACCTTTGCGGGTTTATCTGTGGTGTGGAGACAGTTCCAGTGATGGGAGGGAGAGAAGGGGATGGAAGAGGTGGCGGAAGGGGAAGAGAAAAGGAAGAAAACAAAATACTGGAAGGGTTGAAGGGAATAGAAGGAAAAGGAATAAGCAATACATATAAAGACGAATAGTGGCTGGAGTGAAGTAAAAGGTCGGTGAAGGATAGAGAGGAGGAGGTCAAGAAAAATAATTTGGTCCCAGCACCCAGTCCCAGCACCCAGGCCCATCTCTCAGTCCCAGCACCCAATCACAGCTCATTGATCCCAGCACCAACCCATATGAACCAATCCCAGCCCCAAATCTCAGGAAACAGATCCTAGGACCTATCTCTAGGCATCTGATCTCAGCACATAGCACTCACATCCTAGCTCCCAGTCCTAGCTCCCAGCATCCAGATCTACCTCCCAGCACCCAGTCCTAGCTCCCAGCACCCTGTCCTAGCTCCCAGCACCCAGCCCTAGCTCCCAGCACCCAGCCCTAGCAAGTGTACTGGTATATTGTACGCGGTTCTTCAATATGCGGTAAACACTTCATCAGTGCTAGGCCTATAACTCTAATGAATCGTAGGCCTAAAATTTGTGTGGCTCGGAAATAAAGGCGCAAGCCCTCTTTTATTTATTTTTGGGCTTATTTTCTTTATTACTGTAGCGGTCTTTATTAAAAACAGGGGGGAGAGAAATTTATTGTATAAGACTGTTATATTGAATCCCGTTTTATTATTATTATTATTGTAAATATAATTAGTTTTTCACCATTATTTTTAGTTACATGGATATAGAAATCTAGAACTATACTTTATGTCGACTTTTGTAGCAATAAAAGTATGCCTTCAGCTGACAAGCCGCAGGCTGAAATTATAGTTCCTTGATTTGAAATGTTCAATCAATTAACTGTTCTTGCAAAAGAAACATTGAATTTGCTGTCACATATTCTCATTTGAGTATGTCTCTCTACGTATACATATATAATAATTGTTTGTATATACATAAAAGATATACGCAGGTTAAACTATTATGATAAATGTAAAAAATTGACTTTACATGCCTTGTATTTTTGTTATATAATACAAGGCCTTAATACACAGTATAGGGCCTTAATACACAGTATAAGGCCTTAATACACAGTATAGGGCCTTAATACACAGTATAGGGCCTTAATACACAGTATAAGGCCTTAATACACAGTATAGGGCCTTAATACACAGTATAGGGCCTTAATACACAGTATAGGGCCTTAATACACAGTATAAGGCCTTAATACACAGTATAGGGCCTTAATACACAGTATAGGGCCTTAATACACAGTATAGGGCCTTAATACACAGTATAGGGCCTTAATACACAGTATAGGGCCTTAATACACAGTATAAGGCCTTAATACACAGTATAGGGCCTTAATACACAGTATAGGGCCTTAATACACAGTATAGGGCCTTAATACACAGTATAAGGCCTTAATACACAGTATAAGGCCTTAATACACAGTATAGGGCCTTAATACACAGTATAAGGCCTTAATACACAGTATAGGGCCTTAATACACAGTATAAGGCCTTAATACACAGTATAGGGCCTTAATACACAGTATAGGGCCTTAATACACAGTATAAGGCCTTAATACACAGTATAGGGCCTTAATACACAGTATAAGGCTTTAATACACAGTATAGGGCCTTAATACACAGTATAAGGCCTTAATACACAGTATAGGGCCTTAATGCACATCATAGGGCCTTAATACACAGTATAGGGCCTTAATACACAGTATAAGGCCTTAATACACAGTATAAGGCCTTAATACACAGTATAGGGCCTTAATACACAGTATAGGGCCTTAATACACAGTATAAGGCCTTAATACACAGTATAAGGCCTTAATACACAGTATAGGGCCTTAATACACAGTATAGGGCCTTAATACACAGTATAAGGCCTTAATACACAGTATAAGGCCTTAATACACAGTATAGGGCCTTAATACACAGTATAGGGCCTTAATACACAGTATAAGGCCTTAATACACAGTATAAAGCCTTAATACACAGTATAGGGCCTTAATACACAGTATAAAGCCTTAATACACATCATAGGGCCTTAATACACAGTATAAGGCTTTAATACACAGTATAAGGCCTTAATACACAGTATAGGGCCTTAATACACAGTATAAGGCCTTAATACACAGTATAAGGCCTTAATACACAGTATAGGGCCTTAATACACAGTATAAGGCCTTAATACACAGTATAAGGCCTTAATACACAGTATAAGGCCTTAATACACAGTATAGGGCCTTAATACACAGTATAGGGCCTTAATACACATCATAGGGCCTTAATACACAGTATAAGGCTTTAATACACAGTATAAGGCCTTAATACACAGTATAAGGCCTTAATACACAGTATAAGGCCTTAATACACAGCATAGGGCCTTAATACACAGTATAAGGCCTTAATACACAGTATAAGGCCTTAATACACAGCATAGGGCCTTAATACACAGTATAAGGCCTTAATTCTAGTTTAATTCTTAATTCTAGTAGGTCTAGTTGTCATAACCTTTCCTCACAACTCAACACTCTTTACTCAGGACCAATTATGCAGCAAATCATTATTATTTATATTTTTTGGTTTATGATTCACAAAGTGCGGATTTCAGACCGATTCTGCATACATCAATATTGTCCTAACACAGGTTATGTAGATCGCTTTGAAAGAATCCTGGTTCAGGTTTATAAAAGACGTTCTAATGTTTGCCAGGATCACATATTCTGTCCAAGTTACCGTTCATGGGTGCATCTGTAGATAGTGTAGGAATTACCTCCACACCTAAATCCTTTTCTTTCTCCGACTCCTGTAGTTACCTTTCCTTTGGTAGGGATTGAACTTGCCTGCATCCATTTGTTTGTCTAGTACTGGAGTGTGGATTGCAGTGGATTCACGAAGCAGTTATGCAAGAACTTACGAACCTGTAAATCTTTTCTCAATCTTTGGCGGCTTTGTTTGCATTTATTAAACAGTTAATGAGCTCCGAAGCACCAGGAGGCTGTTTATACCAATAGCAATAGTTAATTGGGAAGTTTTCATGCTTGTAAACTGTTTCATATATGTAACCAAAGCCGTCAAAGATTGAGGAAAGATGTACACGTTCGTAAGTGCTTGAGTAACTGTCTCGTGAATCTCGCCCCTCGGGTTTTGAATTCTGCAGACGAGGAGTCACAATAACGTGACTGAAATATGTTGACCAAACCACACACTTGAAAGTGTAGGGACGACGACGATTCGGTCCGTCCTGGACCATTCTCAAGTCGTTTTGAATTCCGCTTTAGCTTTGAGTTGTCCGCAGACATTGGTACGTACGAGCTCTCACTCTCTCAAGAAGGTTATGCACAAATTAAGAACAGTAAGAGCTACGTGGTCGACGGTTGAGAAGCTCGAACTCTTACATTCCTCAAACTCTCGCTCTCTCTCTGACTGTGTGTCCTACTCTTGAGATATTGCTCCTTTCTCAGTACAGTATTTTTATAGTTATTCCTCACCTGCTTCTCCATCTTCTACACCAGGCTTTAATGATCAGTATCAAATGTTTTTTTGTGCTTGGCTATCTAGGAAAATACAGTCTAACCTGCTTTATTTTTCCTGTTTTTAGTACTTTTGTCATAGAACTCCATCGTTTGTCATGGACGATTTTTTTTTCCTTCTAAGTTCGTGCTTTGGTTTTGTTATTAAGTTAATCCTCTCCAGGTGAGCAATGTTTCTCATCCTGATTACTTTTAGTAGTAGTTTATATGGATACATATCAGCGACGCTGGGCTGTGTGCTGTGGTGAGTTAGGTGCTGTGGTGAGTTAGGTGCTGTGGTGAGTTAGGTGCTGTGGTGAGTTAGGTGCTGTGGTGAGTTAGGTTGCTGTGGTGAGTTAGGTGCTGTGGTGAGTTAGGTTGCTGTGGTGAGTTAGGTGCTGTGGTGAGTTAGGTTGCTGTGGTGAGTTAGGTTGCTGTGGTGAGTTAGGTTGCTGTGGTGAGATACCTCACAGACTACACCAATATCAGTGGTTAGATTTGCCTGAATTACCCCGATTTGCTGACCAAAACCCTCGTTTGACCCTAATCCTGCTGACCAAGGCCCTCGTTGACCCTAATCCTGCTGACCAAGGCCCTCGTTGACCCTAATCCTGCTGACCAAGGCCCTCGTTGACCCTAATCCTGCTGACCAAAAACCCTCGTTGACCCTAATCCTGCTGACCAAAACCCCTCGTTGACCCTAATCCTGCTGACCAAATATCCACGCTGACCCTAATCCTGCTGACCAAAAACCCTCGTTGACCCTAATCCTGCTGACCAAGGCCCTCGTTGACCCTAATCCTGCTGACCAAAAACCCTCGCTGACCCCAGACCAGCTGAGGTGGAAGCAGTGACAACACAATGGCAAATATTCCTGACCGGAGCGAAGATATTCCCCTTCGTATCGTTATCTCCCATCTGGCACGACAAAATATCCTCCGCTACTTAAATAGAAGGATGGAGAGGAATGCTGGAATGCCCGGCTCAATGCCCCCTTGAAATGCCTCTATTAACAGTGCTTTTATTATTATTTCTATTACTATATTGTTAAATATTTTTGGTGATTTATTTTGTTTACTGTTTACGTAAGATATTTTATATTAATTTTATTCACTATCTTTATTACCTTCATAGCTATTAATATCTCCGTAAGGGTCGTTGTGGAATTATTTAGCAAACTTGAAACAACACAGAAGTGACAATCGGTGTCTTTCTCAGGGTTAATAGCAGTTACATACGAGTTAAACAGCTGTCTCTTCACCCTGCCACCCTCCCTGTCACCCTCTCTGTCACCCCTGTCACCCCCCTGCCTGCTGCCTGTCACCCCCCTGCCAGCTGCCTGTCACCCCCTGCCAGCTGCCTGTCACCCCCCTGCCAGCTGCCTGTCACCCCCCTGCCAGCTGCCTGTCACCCCCCTGCCAGCTGCCTGTCACCCCCCTGCCAGCTGCCTGTCACCCCCCTGCCAGCTGCCTGTCACCCCCCTGCCAGCTGCCTGTCACCCCCCTGCCAGCTGCCTGTCACCCCCCTGCCAGCTGCCTGTCACCCCCCTGCCAGCTGCCTGTCACCCCCCTGCCAGCTGGCCGTCACCCCCCTGCCAGCTGGCCGTCACCCCCCTGCCAGCTGGCCGTCACCCCCCTGCCAGCTGGCCGTCACCCCCCTGCCAGCTGGCCGTCACCCCCCTGCCAGCTGGCCGTCACCCCCCTGCCAGCTGGCCGTCACCCCCCTGCCAGCTGGCCGTCACCCCCCTGCCAGCTGGCCGTCACCCCCCTGCCAGCTGGCCGTCACCCCCCTGCCAGCTGGCCGTCACCCCCCTGCCAGCTGGCCGTCCCCCCCCTGCCAGCTGGCCGTCACCCCCCTGCCAGCTGGCCGTCACCCCCCTGCCAGCTGGCCGTCACCCCCCTGCCAGCTGGCCGTCACCCCCCTGCCAGCTGGCCGTCACCTAGCCGCCCCACCCTTGACACCTGCTTTATGCAACACTAGTTTATTAGTGAATTATATGCCACATTCTATATGGCTGAACTGCCATAATTTATTATTCTTGTTGTAAGTTGCCATAATAATTGAGCATCAGAAGGCAAGTTGTCATAAGGACCTGACATCACTGTGGCAGGCTGTCATAAGGACCTGACATCACTGTGGCAGGCTGTCATAAGGACCTGACATCACTGTGGCAGGCTGTCATAAGGACCTGACATCACTGTGGCAGGCTGTCATAAGGACCTGACATCACTGTGGCAGGCTGTCATAAGGACCTGACATCACTGTGGCAGGCTGTCATAAGGACCTGACATCACTGTGGCAGGCTGTCATAAGGACCTGACATCACTGTGGCAGGCTGTCATAAGGACCTGACATCAATGTGGCAAGCTGTCATAAAGACCTGACATCAATGTGTCATGATAGTCGCCAATGAAGCAGTAGAAACAGAACGATTATTATACCTCTTCATTGAAATAATCAACAACCATTCCAGATTGGGCTGCCAGGCCAATCAGAGCCCTGCAGACCTATCACCGCAGACATCAGCTGAGCCACAACCACCTCAGCACCACTAATTTGCTCTAATAAATTTGCAATTAAGAAACTCGCAAATATATCAATCGTAACTGCTTGAAGACGGGGCATAACAAGCCGGATCTAACTCCCTCGTAGTCACTGATAAGTATGTCGCATAACAGACCTCCACCACCATTAACCACGGCACCACTACCACCACTAAGAACCACACGACCACTACCAACCACACGACTACTACCAACCACACGACTACTACCAACCACACGACCACTACCAACCACACGATCACTAAGAACCACACTCCCACTACCACCCACACAACCTCAAACCAAAGCAGCACCACTACCACCCAAAACACCAAACCACTACCACCAACTACACAGCCACCACCACTACCACCAACTACACAACCACCACCACTACCACCAACTACACAACCACCACCACTATCACCACCAGCAGCTACCTGTCCTGGGGAAGAGGTCCCTAGTGGTATCTGATCACAGCTTGCTGGATGAAGCCTCGAAAACAATGGGACGAGCCATAAAAATAAGGAATGGACCTGCCACCCGACTTTGCATAGTGCACGGACGCCGCCAATGGCAATCTAAATTTATAATGAGAGAAATCACAGCTTTGCCATTGTCTCAGTTTGAAAATTCGGATAAGGAGGTGGACAGTTGGAACGATAAATATGCATTAAACCAAAAAAATATACGAATTGTGTGTCGGAAGAAAATTTTTGCTGAGATACAACACCTTTCCCAGCCCAGGATCTGTTTAGGTTTTGTTTTAAGTAATAAATGCTACTTGTTTAGGGGGTTAAAGAGGTAGGAGGCTGTGGGAAAATGGGTTAATAATGGGTTACATTAAAGGGAAGAGGGGTAATATGGGGCAGCAAGAAGGGGAGGGGAATAGAGTAAATATGAATGGGGAAGGGGGTGCACAGGGAGAAAGTGAGAGAGAGTTGGGAACGTCTTTTTTTTAAGGGGGAACAGGGGGATTAGGTGGGGACGCCAGGAAAGAAAGGTCTCTCTAGAGAAGGGGGATGGAAGAGTGAACACTAGAGGGATAAAAAGAGGACGAAGAGGGACGGTAGGAGGAAAAGTGTGGGAAGGAAGAATGTTAGGTATGAGAGGTAATGATGAGGGGAAACAGTGTGAAAGGGAAAGGAACAGATTAATACATATAAACATACATTCATACATAGTAAGATATATTCATTTATACAAATATACATCCGTATATACATATAAAAACAAATTCATTCATATGAACACACAAACATGCAATCATACGTGTAAACCATACATGCATACATATAAACATACATTTATACACACAGCCCTGTATTTGTTACATACTGTCATACATAACAAGTCGCTGGAAACTGAAGTACCAGTAAGTTGGACTGAGGCCAAAAATGCCAATATACAAAAAGTATGACAGATAGGAGGTGCTAAAATAGAGACCAATGTCCCTTCATGTATAACTATGCAAATCTTGCCTCATATACTTTATAAAATTGTATGACTGTCGACAGAGATCATTCAAGGCAGAGCAGTTGGGGGAGTCTGTGTATTTTTTGGGATATTCGTAAAGCCTTGAATACTGTATTCAACGTGAGATTAGTTTACAAGCTGGAAAAGCAGAACAGGAATGAGAGGGAATGTGCTGTAGTGTGAAGAGAGTACCTAAGCAGCAGAAGACTGTGTCGTCGTTGTCCAGACCACACACTAGAAGGTGAAGGGACGACGACGTTTCGCTCCGTCCTGGATCATTCTCAAGTCGATTGTGACAATCGACTTGAGAATAGTCCAGGACGGACCGAAACGACGTCGTCCCTTCAACTTCTAGTGTGTGGTCTGGTCAACATACTTTAGCCACGTTATTGTGACTCCTCGCCAGCAGAGGTATAGATTATTAACATGGGTGGTGAACAAATATGAGGACACGGGTGAAAATACAAAAGGAGATCACAATAACCTGATGAATCAATGAGAAAATTATTAGCAGATGACGTAGTCCATTATAAAAAAAAGTCAGAAAGTGCCGTCATTACGACTAAATAGCACTTGGAAGGAGTCAGGATAAGGATTTGGGATGGGACGGGGGGAAGGAATAGTGCCCAACCACTTGTTGACGGTCGGGGATTGAACGCCGACCTGCATGAAGCCAGACCGTCACTCTACCGTCCAGTCTAAGTGATTGGCCAGTGGGCGTGGATTATGGTGTGAGGTGTGTGTGTCTGGGGCTACACAGAACGTTGATGTTCTCCACGTCCTGCTCCAGTCATTTTCTCACAGGTGGAAACTACCAGAATGGGCCACATATATATTTTATAGTGACCAATAGAAGTGAACAAAGAAGTGCCGTGGTGAAAGTACACACTATACAAATCCTTAAATGTAGACACTACACAGCTCTACCCGAAGAAGGGGTCAGAGAATCTGTACTTAAGTAGATTTGAGGTTGAGAGGCAGGTCCAAAGAGCTGAAGCTCAAGGATCTCGAAAGCACTGCATCAGACAACAGTTGGATCCCAATATATATAGATATATAATACATGCACAAACCAAACCAAACGAGCGGACAGCACGCGGGACTTGTGATCCTGTGGTCCTGGGTTCGATCCCAGGCGCCGGTGAGAAACACTGGGCAGAGTTTCTTTCACCCTATGCCCCTGTTACCTAGCAGTAAAATAGGTACCTGGGTGTTAGTCAGCAGTCACGGGCTGCTTCCTGGGGGTGGAGGCCTGGTCGAGGACCGGGCCGCGGGGACACTAAAGCCCCGAAATCATCTCAAGATAACCATACATACGTACATGTGATATATACGTATGTAAAAAAAAAATCCCCAATCTAACATGTAAACGAAAAATTTTCCACAAACTGCATAAGAAAAAAGCAGTAGGGAAATTTACAACACGTCAGCGGAAAAAAAGCCCTTTCAGGCCTGATAGTTTTTCCTCTTGCAATGTGCAATTGACGCAGCAACACTGACAATCCAAGTAGAGAAAATTGCAACTCTCGAGAGGCACTCTGCATGTTTGAGGTCGTTTAGGAAAATGGAATATTTTGATTGGCCAAGTGAGTTTGCTGGCATCGAGAGGCAGCGAGCGAGAAGGGAGTCTGAAATGTGTATTGAGTTAGAGGAAGTGGATTTGTGTTTGGGACTTTAGCAGATGTTGGGAAGCTGTGTGTGGGGGTGGGGGGGTGAGTGAGAGGGGGAGGGGGTGATGTGTGTGTGTGTGTGTGTGTGTGGGGCCGCGAGGGGGGGTGGGGGCCTCGCGGCTGAGTAAACAGTGCTCAGGGGTCATAGTCCTTAAGGACCCAGGTTCGATTCCCGGCCGAGGCGGAAACAAATGGGCAAATGTTCTTTCACCCTGATGCACCTGTTCACCTAGCAGTAAATAAGTACCTAGGAGTTAGGCTACGCGCTGCTTTCTGGGGATGTGTGTGTGTAGTAGAGTGAGATATATATAGTAGATATAATGGAGTAAAAATAGATTGTTTAGATCGGGGTCCAAGAGCTAATAGCTCGATTCTGCAGACCCAAATAATAAATATATATAATAAATACACATTTACAAACACATATTAGTTTTCATAGAATAATTACGCCTAAAATAAATATCTCCATTCACCACTAACACACACACTGTTGCCAATGACCCAGGCTAAATTTTCGGGTCAGTAATTGCCTGACAGCTAAGATGAAGAGGAGCTTCAACTTCCTCCCAAGATAAAAGTGGAGGAGGTGTTAGTCTGGGCCAGCAAGGTCAGCATCCTCCAAGTCTTGGCCAAGGTCACGTCCTTGCAACCCTTCAAAAGTTGTCGGAAAAACCAGACATTGCAGCCACTTCTCTTTAACTTTAAAATGTTCGTTTCCTCTTTTCAAAACAAAAGATTTTCTTAATGGTTATCTTTCGACGATGATCTTCCGTCTGATGATGCTGGTAGTAGTATGCAATATCTCTAGCTAATCAGCGGAACTTGCCAGTAGCTAATTTGTGAGTTTTAGGGCAAGGGAGAAGTGGTTTCAAGCTCAAAGACGGTGGTCACTCCATGTATCGCGACGCGCTCTGGTTCGGGTTCTTACAAGCACCACTAGATGTCATGGGGATCGCTGTTGTGGCCAAGACCGTGATCTTGAACTTCGTGGCGGGCCGTCTCGGGGGGGCCAAGTGACTTCTGTCTCTTCTGCCGGAACTCGCTCCAGGTTTTTTCCCATTTTCTTTCTTTTCCCTGTACCGGAGAGAGAGATATTGTCTCTAGATGAGTGAGACTGACACGAAGGGATGTTGGATTTGCCTCTGGAGGTGTTTGAAATAGACTTACAGTGGATAGACTATAATATCGTGTCTTTTGAGTCCAGCGAGTTGGATTTTTGGCACTTTTTTTCTCTCTCACTCTCCGTGTGTGTGTAGTATTGTGGGTGGTATCGATCGCTGTTCACCCTCCATCCGTCCCGTAAACCCTACACTCCCTCTCACCCCTCCTCTGCCCTTTCCTTTCCCCCTTCCATCTCTCTCTAGCACCCCTCCCCATGACTTAGTTTTTACAACACACTTGTTGGTCCAAAAGGAGCGGCTCACCCCCTTCCATCACCCACTTGGGCTACCTGGGGCGATGGGAAGGGAGGGAGGGAGGTGGGATGGTGTGACCCCAGTATGGGAGGGAGGAGACATGGTGTGACCCCAGTATGGGAGGGAGGAGACATGGTGTGACCCCAGTATGGGAGGGAGGTGGCATGGTGTGACCCCAGTATGGGAGGGAGGTGGCATGGTGTGACCCCAGTATGGGAGGGAGGAGACATGGTGTGACCCCAGTATGGGAGGGAGGAGACATGGTGTGACCCCAGTATGGGAGGGAGGAGACATGGTGTGACCCCAGTATGGGAGGGAGGAGACATGGTGTGACCCCAGTATGGGAGGGAGGAGACATGGTGTGACCCCAGTATGGGAGGGAGGAGACATGGTGTGACCCCAGTATGGGAGGGAGGAGACATGGTGTGACCCCAGTATGGGAGGGAGGAGACATGGTGTGACCCCAGTATGGGAGGGAGGAGACATGGTGTGACCCCAGTATGGGAGGGAGGAGACATGGTGTGACCCCAGTATGGGAGGGAGGAGACATGGTGTGACCCCAGTATGGGAGGGAGGAGACATGGTGTGACCCCAGTATGGGAGGGAGGAGACATGGTGTGACCCCAGTATGGGAGGGAGGAGACATGCTGTGACCCCAGTATGGGAGGGAGGAGACATGGTGTGACCCCAGTATGTGAGAGAGGTTGTATGCTGTGACCCCAGAATGGGAAGGAAGTGACATAGTGAACCCAGCATGTAGGAAAGATATGCATATGAAACAGTATTCTGATTCGACTAAGATGAAGAGGAGTATTGAAGCTGCTTCCCTAAGTGGGAAAAGATACTCTGCCAAAGAAGCTCTTCGGGACACCATCGACGAAGAGGTATTTCGAAGGTATCTGTGTCTTCGGAATGTTACCTGTTGAATGCACAAAAAGTAGGAGTGAATGGTGATAAGTAGTCAAGGGGTGACTTAGGAAAAAAAGGAAGAATACCTGAGAAATGAGGTATAAATGAAAGAGAAATGAGGAATATCGAGAAAAGATTCCTGAGGAAGCGAGGGAGGGGTGATCTTCGAGGGACGTGAGGTCCAAGGAAGAATTCCTGAAGAGTGAGAGTGGGCTACGTCCGAGTGAAGGAAGAAGGCTGCCATTGAAAGAAGTGCCAGAGAATTCCTTCAAGATTTTACTCTATGTAAACAGAAAATTTACCGTGTAATGTACATAAAATTTTATTTAAATGGTGTCATTAGAAATGAGCATTCACTACAAAATGATCTTTAAGTACCAGAATTTATATTAAAATTTTCTGGTATTTTTCAATCGTCCAAACCCAAAAATATTCAGCTAGTTCTGATTGATGAAATAACATTTTATTCGTGTACAATACTTGTATTGTTTTTAAGATGTGTTGATTGCTGTCTCTCAAGCATTATAGATATCTGGGTCTCGTAGCACAGTAGGCTTCGTTCTTGACTCATAATCGGTCGAATCCCGGGTTTGATTCTCAGGGACAGGAATGGTTAGCCACGCTGCCTCTCGCCAAATGCCTCTGTCTGTCTGTCCACGAAGCAGTAAACAAATGCCCGAGACAGGCGCAGCTGTTACGAGTCTGCTGTTCTGAGGAATGTCAGTACTTCGATGTGATCCTTGCCGGCAGAGGCGGCTAGTTTATTATGCACCCTATACCTGTGAGTGGTAGTTTATTGTTCACCCTATTCTTGTGAGTGGTAGTTTATTGTGCACCCTACACATGTGAGTGGTAGTTTATTGTTCACCCTGTACTTGTGAGTTTATAGTTTAGTAGTTTATAGTAGTAAACTAGTATAGTAGTTTATAGCTCTTTTTAGCCCTCTCTTTTTCCCCCCTCTCTCTTCCCATATCTTTCTCCCCCCCCTCTTTCTCCCCCCCCTCTTTCTCCCCTCTCTTTTTCCCTCTCCTATTGTCCCTCCCTCTCCCTCTCTCCCCATACTATATTGTAATTAAATATCAACTAAAGTATTATACAAGTGTCATACACGTTGTCTCTCTCCTTATGCGAGACTCTTCAAAATGACACACACACACACACACACACACACACACACACACACACACACACACACACACACACACACACACACACACACACACACACACACACACAGCCAAACATGACAAACTCCAATTGCAACATGCATGCTTGCAACCTGCGACTGTGTCCATGCGCATACCAACCACATCCGCCTTCTATGTAATCTTTCCTCAAGCTGTCCAGCTAAGCTTGACACATCTGGCCTCTCACACATTCACGCTTCGCTCACTTTTGCCAAGTGCAAAGTTGCAAGGCAACAATTACTCTCTGACACCTCTGCCATGTTGTATTATTCTGCCAGTGTCTGCAGCGTGAACCGTCCAAGTTGGTTGGGGCTATTTTGTCAAGGTCTGAATGGAAAAACTTTGCCTAATTTGATGTGTTGAGCAGTTTGTGTAATGTTGGTTTTAGTGTGTGTGTTTGGGCAAGTCACGGAAGGATGTCTAAATCATTATATATATATATATATATATATATATATATATATATATATATATATATATATATATATATATATATATATATATATATATATATATATATATGCAATTGACGATCACAAAACACTGATCATTTTATGCGGAAAATCCACAGAGAAATATGAAATGAGGTGAACGTTTCGGCTTTGTTA
Source organism: Procambarus clarkii (assembly GCF_040958095.1). Taxonomy (NCBI): domain Eukaryota; kingdom Metazoa; phylum Arthropoda; class Malacostraca; order Decapoda; family Cambaridae; genus Procambarus; species Procambarus clarkii. The sequence continues at coordinate 8,118,103 of NC_091228.1, forward strand.
AAGCCTTTGTCAACACCAGACTGACTGAATTATAGATATCTATAATAGTTTATAGCTGGTCAGTCAGTCTGGTGTTGACAAAGGCTTTAACAAAGCCGAAACGTTCACCTCATTTCATATTTCTCTGTGGATTTTCCGCATATATATATATATATATATATATATATATATATATATATATATATATATATATATATATATATATATATAATATAATCGTACCTAGTAGCCAGAACGCACTTCTCGGCCTACTATGCAAGGCCCGATTTGCCTAATAAGCCAAGTTTTCCTGAACTAATATATTTTCTCAATTTTTTTTCTTATGAAATGATAAAGCTACCCATTTCATTATGTATGAGGTCAATTTTGTTTATTGCAGTTAAAATTAACGTAGATATATGACCGAACCTAACCAATCCTACCTAACCTAACCTATCTTTATAGGTTAGGTTAGGTAGCCGAAAAAGTTAGGTTAGGTTGGTTAGGTAGTCGAAAAACAATTCATGAAAACTTGGCTTATTAGGCAAATCGGGCCTTGCATAGTAGGCAGAGAAGTGCGTTCTGGCTACTAGGTACGACATATATATATATATATATTATATATATATATATATTATATATATATAATATATATATTATATATATATACATATACATATATATATATATATATATATATATATATATATATATATATATATATATATATATATATATATATATAATATCGTGTGGTTCCAGAGCCCAGGCACCTCGGGGTCCGGTGTGCGCGTGCGACCGATCTTGTTCATTTGTTAGACATACGTAACAGTCGGTGAAGACGGTCGGTGAAACTCGCGCATGTCGTGTGGCTCGAGAATTGCCTTCAATTCCTCCCTGGAGTGAGTAGTTTGTTTCGGCAGCAGCTCTCTCTCCACACAACCCCCCATCATCCTCCTTCCCGCAAGTGCATGATCCCGATGCTCGATGCAAACTGAGAACTGTCACTGCACACGCTGCGGCATCTCGGGTCCGGTGCGCGAGGCGAACTTGCATTCTGCTAGACATATGTAGCATTAGGCGAGAGCGCCCGTAATCGCGCACGTCGTGAGGCTCGAGAGGCCTTCAAAGCAGCGCCTCTGTATTGTGTCACGACGATTAATTCCTACTTCCATGGCCACCGTCCTGCTGTCTATAGCAACCAACGCCTTTCGATGGGATCTGAATGAGCATTCATTTATACATATTATACATATACATATTATTATACATACATATATATATAATATATATATATATATATATATATGTCGTACCTAATAGCCAGAACGCACTTCTCAGCCTACTATTCAAGGCCCGATTTGCCTAATAAGCCAAGTTTTCATGAATTAATGTTTTTTCGTCTACCTAACCTACCTAACCTAACCTAACCTAGCTTTTTTTGGCTACCTAACCTAACCTTACCTATAAATATAGGTTAGGTTAGGTTAGGTAGGGTTGGTTAGGTTCGGTCATATATCTACGTTAATTTTAACTCCAATAAAAAAAAATTGACCTCATACATAGAGAAAAGGGTTGCTTTATCATTTCATAAGAAAAAAATTATAGTAAATATATTAATTCAGGAAAACTTGGCTTATTAGGCAAATCGGGCCTTGAATAGTAGGCTGAGAAGTGAGTTCTGGCTACTAGGTACGACATATATATATATATATATATATATATATATATATATAATATAATATATATATATATAATATGACTATGGATCATGGATCAGCTAAGTTTAATTGGGTAGCAGTTAGTTGCCTTAGGATACTTCACTTTTAGTGGTAGCCCAGTAGTGCAGTCTACTTCTCATACTGGGAGTCATGGGTTCGAGGCTCCTGGTGCTCAAGGTAAATGAAATCAAATATATATAATGTATTTGCGAGCATTCATGTATATTAATGCGTGAATAATCACATATGAAGCTTGAAAAATCACAATATTTAGTCTTTTTCAAATTCCCAACGTGGTTTATTTAATAAAGATGATATAGCGTGATTATGCGAGTCGAATACTTACCGGTATATATATTTATTTGTAGTTATAATAGGACTTTTTTTATTTGCATTGGCTGCCTAAACAGTCGTCAATCCTTTTATGCACGGTTTGCAACGTTGCTTTTGCAATAGTCGACTGAACGAAACATATGCATCCCTAGTCGCTGCCTTCGTAACTGTGTGTAAATCAACATGATAAATGGTCACACAACAAAGCCATCACTAACTTGCAGAATACTAATATAGGATAATAGTTTACCTTGTCTACGAACACTACCTTCTGGCCACGGATGAACGATGTAATATGGAAATTAATACGAAATGTATTTTCTTTCTTGACTTTTGAATGTGTCGTATTTATGACTCTTACTGAACTTCCACAATTTTTCGTTCTTGTGATTATTTTATATAGTTTTTTTCCTGATTCTCGTTCTTTTTTTCTTTATTCCTTCTGCTTGTAAATACTTATTCATCCCATCTCTACCTAAGGCAATTTTATTTCTCTCTATTCCCCTTTCTTCCATTTCTACCTTTTCTTCCTGACGTAATTCAACTGTTCCTTCCCTTGCTACTTATTCTGCTTCCTATAATGCTGCTTCTCCTTATCCTTCTCTTTACGTGCTAGGGATGCTGCATCTCAATTTTATCATTACCACCTGATGTTGAATCTCATCTTTATTCATCTCTTCAAGATAGTGCTTTATCTTTTCATCTTTACGCTCGTCTTCTGATGCTGCTGCATCTCATCTTTATCATCTCGTCTCTCCTTTAAACCAAGATGGACAGATGGACGGTCCGGAGCCTTGGGG
>NC_091228.1:8125935-8185935 GCF_040958095.1 Procambarus clarkii
GCATAGTAGGCTGAGAAGTGCGTTCTGGCTACTAGGTACGACATATATATATATATATATATATATATATATATATATACATATATATATATATATATATATATATATATATATATATATATATATATATATATATATAATTAATTTATTTATTTATTGTGTTCGAAATATTTCTCACTAATTTTGGTTTCAATGATCTGTAAGAATTTGAGTGTACAATTTTGAAGGCATCAAGATTAAGAATCACTCAAGAATTTCAGGTAGAAGAATAAGAAACAATCATTAATTTCAGAATACAAACACGTAGAAGCACTTGGCTGACGACACACTCAAGACTCTTCATAAAGTGTTTCCTGATGAGTCATATATCTTAGATTTGACCAAGATGTGTGTGTGTACTTACCTAGTTGTAATTACCTGGTTAGTCAGTTCTTTGATCCTGCCTCCAAACCATATATCGATTGGTGTACGAGTTTCCAAGCCAATTGGGTGCTGTCATATGTACATTTAATATTGTATATGGAGTTTGCCTCAATGCTTTTCAGCACAATACATTAGTGTACATTTTTGACACTCAGAGATAATAGTTCTACTGTCTCTTCAGCACTTGTGGGTTCTCAGCTTCTACCTGTGACCTCGTGTTCGTGTGTCATCCACCCCAAATACTGTCCCTATTGTCCTCATCCTTGAGGATTGTGTATGAGGTAAACATGTCTCCCCTCTAATCTAACCCTGTAACTCATACCTCTCAGTTTTGATAGCCAGACATTAAACACACTCGTGCTCAGTTTTGATTAAAAATTGCTGAGCATTCCATTTTTGCCCGGCGATCTGACCGGGCCGCGGGGACGCTAAGCCCCGAAACCAACGTAAGGTAACCACAAGGTAACCACAAGGTAACCACAAGGTAACCACAAGGTAACCACAAGGTAACCAGGCAAATTCCAGAATTGGACGCGTGTATATTCATGGTACGGAATTATTGTGTATTCTGACTTCAAATAGCATTCCTTATGTTGTTCAATCATGCTCAAGCAACTGATTAATCGGAATGATGTGATCAGACAGTAGACAGATTCGATATGATGTCAACTCCTAGGATTTTGTGTGTCTGTCCAATCCTAGGAGAGTTTCCGCTCATATTTTATACCTTGCATTAGATATCCTGTTAACAAGACACAAATTCATTACTTTGCACTTCGGTTAAACTTTAGTTGCAATTTGTTAGAACATTCTCTTAGTATCTTCGCGTCATCCAGTAGTTTCCTGTAGTTTCACTGCATATATTTTCTTAAAATTTTGTCATCACCCAATATTGAGAAGATGAAGTATGATCCTTGCAGATCATTGATATAGATCAGTAATGGGATATGTACGAGTACTTGTTACACATCCTAATGATAACATTATCTTCCCTCTGAAGTCTCTTCTCTCACTCTGTATCCTGTGTTACCTAGACATTCCCTTACCTTGTGGTGCATCTTCCATGACACTTCTGTTTGTTTCTCCTACTTGTAGTCTAGATGTACTCACCTAGTTGTGCTTGACGGGGTTGAGCTTTGGCCCTTTGGTCCCGCCTCTCAATCGTCAATTAACTGGTGTACAGATTCCTGAACCTACTGGGCTCTTATCATATCTGCATTTGAAGCTGTGTATGAAGTCATCCTCCACCACATCACTTCCCACTGCATTCCATTTGCTAACTACTCTGACGCTGAAAAAAGTTCTTTCCAATGTCTCTGTGGCTCATTTGGGTACTCAGCTTCCACCTGTGTCCCCTTGTTCGTGTTCCACCGTGTTAAATAATCCACCTGTGAACGTGAGGTATCGGGTCGAAGGTTTTCTGCCAATCCAAAACTATGCATTCTGCCTACTCCTTTTATTCTGCCTTGTCTTACCTATCGCCAGGTCGTAGAATTATATATAAAATTGATGTGGCAGTATATGTGGTCTCTAAGTACTTGCTGGTGAGGGGATATTATCCTCACTAATGGTGAAGGGTTATTAATACTCGTCTATTCCAATAGTCCAACTAGCTCATCTCGTTAGGAATTTTGTATCACCTTGCTTGGTGTTAATGGAGTGGAAACTGGTTAGTGGCTTAGCATCTTCTGTCTCACCTTTTGTATGTACTGGATTTTTACCACCCTTTTCTAATAGCTGAATAGTGTTCCCTTCTGCTTTCTGGAAAAAAGTGGGTGTATGCTTTCTATGTGTGTGTGTGTGATCTCGCCTATTTTTGCCTGCAGGATCGAGTTTTAGCTCTTGGACCCTGCTTTTCTAGCCGCTGTCTAATGCAATGACTCCAGACTGACTTCTCTATCATACCTGCACTTGAAGTTGTGAATTGTGTACAAACACACACAGTGTGTGTGTGTGTGTGTGTGTGTGTGTGTGTGTGTGTGTGTGTGTGTGTGAAACCAATGAAGAGGGGGATGGAAATAGGGGATGAAAAATATGACGGCGACCGGATATTAACCAGATGTGCCACCAGGAGCTATGGAAATGTTCCAGGTTGTAAGAAACCATTGGACTTGATGGTTGTTGCCTGCCATCACGTCTTTACGTCCTCTCGTTCTCCTTCTCCCTCTTCCCCCTCCTCCTTTCTCTCCTCTCTCTCTTCCCCCTCCTCCTTTCTCTCCTCTCTCTCTCTCTCTCTCTCTCTCTCTCTCTCTCTCTCTCTCTCTCTCTCTCTCTCTCTCTCTCTCTCTCTCTTAAAAAATGAGTTTAAATGACAGGTGTTTAATAATTAATATTTTCACTTTATTCACGACCTCGGAACAAGCACAATCATCACATATTGAATCTTGGAACCATACAGCTCCATTACTGTGTAAATAATACACAAGTCACACGGGGCATATCATAACTATACGTGAATGGTGATAACCATTGCAAGTTTCAGGGTTCCAAAATGTGACTTAAATTCACAAAAGTAAAAATTTTACACTTTTTGTGTTGTTAATAATTTAGCACTTTCAGTGTTATGTTTCTACCACATGTGGACGAGGGGTATTCAGGTTTGTGTTCAATGTTTGTTGGTTTTTGGACAGGTGATCAATTAATTAGGCTAATTGAGTCGAGGTTCCGGCTATGGGTCGTACTGTTTCTAATATGTCTTCAAATACGGCTGAGTTTAGCTTGTAAAACCCTCTAATTGTAGCTCCATTTGCTCACATTTTTAAAGCTGATGAAGTCTTTCATTATGCCTCTACGACTCATCTGGATCAAATGCTTCCCTCCACACCTTTTCTTAGCGTTTTTTATAATTGAAAGTATTCTTCTCCTGTCATATATTGAATATTATTTCATAATCATTATTTTCTTTAGATCACAAAAAATATCTTGTATGTCTTGATCATATACTCTCTTCATTTTAGGTTTTCTTGAAGTGTCCGAAATCACTCGGACTTTTCTTATAATAACCTCCATTACGTGAACTGCGATATCCTGTACCTGTTCCCTGTTGGTGACGTAGAGCGGCCTGAAGGACTTGCGATATTGGGAAGATATTGCTGTAAACTATATTTGTTAGTAGCTGTCAATTATAATTATTAGGCGTGTGCAGGTTAGATGTAATTGTTAATGTGAGAGTCTCCGTTGAGGTCTCATTAAGATATTTCTGCCCGATGTTCCTTTTTTTTGCGCTACGGCTCACAGGATGAGTACAGGGTGCACAGTACATTAGTCGTCTCCGGCGACAACAATAAAAAAAATAATTGAAACATGCTCCCACCCAACGGAACATACAGTGCCAACCCAACGGAGCAACAGTGCCAACCCAACGGAGCAACAGTGCCAACCCAGCGGAACATACAGTGCCAACCCACGATGAAATTCTAGCCCTCGATCTTCACCCGCAGCGAGAGAGGACATATATATATATTTCAAAAAGAATTCAACATAACAATTTACCTGGAGTTTGACGCGGTGTATCGATATAAGTTTTGTGGCAGCGTGTCAATCTAAAAGGATCCGATTCCAGACCGTGTCATTATACCCCTTACAAACTTTGACCAGGAATCTTAACCTATTACAAACAACGTTACTAAATTCCCAGAATATATGACGACTCTTAAGTTTTTTGGTGTTCATGTTTCTTGACTTCTTCATGGATTAATTATGCATTTGACTCCGATGTATAAAACTTGCGATGAAATGCCGCAGTGGTCCGGCTGCTTGAGTCGAACTTGTGATAATTTACCTGGGACGAAATGCGAGGACCATAAAGGCAAATGTCCAGGTAGTGCACACGCTGCCAGGAATTGCATCCTCAATTATAGGGTGAATTATAACTTTTCTGAAAGGAGAGACGGACACGGGCAGACAGTGAAGCAGCGAGAAGTTTGAAATATAATAACAACAATGAAACTTGTAATATTTTAATTAATAGCCCTTGAAACACCATGCAAATTTAATTAGCGTGTATTTATTTTGAGTATTAAAAACTTTGTTCTATAAAAAAAATCAATTAACTCGTGAATAAGACAAGAGTGAACAAGATTAATTAATGTGAAAGAGCATTCGACCACCTCCCCCTCCAACGTCTCCCTCTCTCTCAATTATTGTAAACTAAGACTTTGCTGCTGTTCTCAATGAAACTGCGATTAGATAACTGTTATCTTGCATCAGATCACTGAAAAAAACTTGTTTTAGCAATCAGAATATTATTAATTTTTATTGAAAATAAGCTTGATTTTACTGGATGAAACCCTAGGTGATCTGACTCACTCAAAATACAGTTCTGATTGAATTCATTGTTCACTTTATCTAGAAAATGTTTGCATTCTAAAACTTGCTCTTATTACAAATATGCATGACGGTTTATTTAGTGACAGTATATATATTTGTGGGCCCCACAAAGTGAGGTGATTTGATGAAAAAACTATGCCCAAGATTACCATCAAAGTGCCGTCGGGACGGTGGGGAAATAGCCTAGGCTACCATCGTCTTTTGTACGGTCACTGATGGTCGAGCGGTTAAGGTAGCATTTACACCAGTTGCATTGTGCTCCAGGCTCTCTGGGTTCGGATCACTTCTGGAGTGTGAAGTTTTCATTATACACACACACACACACACATATATATATATATATATATATATATATATATATATATATATATATATATATATATATATATATATATATGTTGTAACTTTTTTTGTGTAATGACATTTTCAAATAAAGTTAGATAAATATACACACATACCAAAAGAATAGGGGTGGTAGGAGAAGAAAATATCAAAGTGTTCAGTGAGGATCCACAAGGTCTTCTCTGAGTACTCTTTATTTTCTTCTCCGAGGCTATGGGTCCCTACACTTGCACCAGAGGTGGTACCCCTTCTAGGTTTTTAATATATATATATATATATATATATATATATATATATATATATATATATATATATATATATATATAATATATATATATAATATATATATATATATTATTCAAGTTAATATAGTCACTATAAAGAGAAATAAAACAATACAATTTTACTGAAAGTTAGGCGCTCTTAGGAGAAGTTGAGCTGACACGTTCTTGAGAGTCATGCAACAAGACATTATTTATGCCAAGCTTGACAGTCATGCAATGTGTCATGCCATTTAGACCAAGTTTGCTTTTGTGAGTTATTCGATATTTTATCGTATTATTTTTTCTCTGAAAAAATGGGAACGTTCGTGAGTTGCTGTAATGTTCGAGTGTGTTATTTTTGTACTGTTTGTGCTTGCATGGTCAAGCTGTTAGCTCCTGGACCCCGCCTCTCTAACTCTTGGATGTTTAACGTACTGATTTCCGACCTATTCTCCTCTGCCTGCTATATATATATATTTTACTGTAATATACATCGCCAGGGAGAAGCTCGTAGCAGCTGTCTAACTCCCTGGTGTCTATTTACTGCTAGGTGAATATGGGTTTTGGGGTGAAAGAAACTCTTCCTAGGCCGGGAATCGAACCAGGGCCCTTGGGACTACGACTACCGAACGCTTCCCACTCAGCCGCGACGCCCCCACGTGTGTGTGTGTGTGTGTGTGTGTGTGTGTGTGTGTGTGTGTACTCGCTTATTTGTGCTTGCGGGGGTTGAGCTTTGGCTCTTTGGTCCCGCCTCTCAACTGTCAATCAACTGGTGTACAGATTCCTGAGCCTACTGGGCTCTCTCATATCTACATATGGAACCGTGTATGGAGTCTGCCTCCAGAGGGCACAAAAGGTCTTTATCAGACCTCATCTTAGATTATTACATAAACAATTTCATCTATCCTTCACACCTTATAGTTACAATGTCAGCTAATACCTAAGAGTCCTTCTCTAGCCTAACTTCCTGCCCCAGACCAGGGTAAAACATTTGTTAGGAATCGGTTAATAAATCGTCCGAGTCTAAACTCTTTCTAGTAACGATAAAGTTTAAGGATGTGTATTCTAGATGACTTTGAAAACTAATCCAATCATAAGAAGCTTATATTGAGAGAGCCAATCAAATTACCCCAGGTTTCCTCTCGGCCAATGGGAGCAAGCCACGGGGCACTCTGGCACTCGTCTCAACAATATGCAACTACAACATTGTAGTTGGCACCATTCAACGGAGATGAGGTCATCGAATTGAAGTAACTGAATTAACGACTAAATTATTAAAGCTCGTTTAGTCATAATATTAAAATTTTTACAATATTGAAGAAACGGAAGTAGATCCCATACAGAACTGTGTATTTATATACGTTCTGAATCCTATACAACAATCTATTTAAGGCTGAGTTAGAGTCCAGGAGCTGCAGCTCCATCCCATACAATCACATGCAGGTCGGCGTTCAATCCCCGACCGTCCAAGTGGTTGGGCATCATTCCTTCCCCCCTGCCCCATCCCAAATCCTTATCCTGACCCCTTCCCAGTGCTATATAGTCGCAATGGCTTGGCGCTTCCTCTTGATAGCTCCTTCCTTCCCATACAATCACAGCTAGAGTAGCACACACCTGTCAATAACCTACATCAGAGAAATCCGATCAAGTTCCCTGAGTGGGACACGAAAAAGTCTAGCTGGAAAAGAGGAGGAGAAGAAGACAGCCGCGAGAGACCTCCAGATTTTTAGTGAAAAATAGGAAGCATGAGAAAGTAATAACATGTTTACCCTAGTCGGATCAGGGAATATTGAAATAACCTTTGCTTTGGCCCTCGTTTGTGCGACCAGACCTTCTCCTCGTCCCCATGATGGCGCTTGCTGTGTGTGTTCGTCTCACCTTAGGTCACGACCGTCTGTAGTCCACGGTGGCGGTAGTGGAAGGTTGAGAACGCCGTCTGGAGGTGCCCAGATGAGGCCTGTGTGTTGAGATGCAGCCTCCCTGACTTGGGACTTTGACGGGAGTAACTTGAAGATGTTTTTTTCCCAGCGTTTGCCCAACTTGTAAATAATCAACTAATGTCGGAAACTCTTGTTGAGTTGGCTTAATGTCGTCTTTCAGCTTGATAATAGACTAGACATGTGGGTGAGAGAGAATAATTGATAGAGACGAATATAAATAATCACACAAATTTTGACAAACAGATGTAGAGAGGCGAAACAGGGAGACAGAGATGGGTGGGGGGTGGTGAGACACTGTCTTGGAGAGAGACAGACAGACAGAGGGTTAAGTGAGAAGTGACCAGGAAAAATGTAAACAATCTCTTACAAAAGCAAGGTTGTAGTGGGTGAGAAAGAATACCTTAGAGACAGAAATAAAGTGAGAGTCTGAAAATAAAGGACAGCCAGGAAAAAAACATAAGCTATAGATAGAAAATATATAAACAAATGATATTTTATTAAAATATATGTCCACTAAGATTATTTGAATAAGATTCTCTCCAGGAAATTTCTTCTCAAAAAGGGTTTTTCCTGCACACGATTCCTCCCCCCAACTACACTGGCATGCTCCACCTACCACCACCTTTCCCCACACCTACCACCACCTTCCCCCACACCTACCACCACCTTCCCCCACACCTACCACCACCTTTCCCCACACCTACCACCACCTTTCCCCACACCTACCACCACCTTTCCCCACACCTACCACCACCTTCCCCCACACCTACCACCACCTTTCCCCACACCTACCACCACCTTTCCCCACACCTACCACCACCTTTCCCCACACCTACCACCACCTTTCCCACACCTACCACCACCTTTCCCCACACCTACCACCACCTTTCCCCACACCTACCACCACCTTTCCCCACACCTACCACCACCTTTCCCCACACCTACCACCACCTTTCCCCACACCTACCACCACCTTTCCCCACACCTACCACCACCTTTCCCCACACCTACCACCACCTTTCCCCACACCTACCACCACCTTTCCCACACCTACCACCACCTCCCCCCACACCTACCACACCTTCCCTTATCCCTGATCCGATTACATTTGTATTTCCTACCCAACAGAGGAAAGCTCACATGTGATGAAGCGAGATATTTTCGCCTTTATTATTCCTGTTATTATTATCACTGTTAAGGTTGCTGTTTTTGCATTTGTTAGTTTCGTTGTTAATTTTTAAAAAATATCAGCATTTTGAATAAAATACGAATTTTGTCTATGCGTTCACATGTTCACTTGTGGACTTTGTGCCCTAGCTATCTGGGTACACTAGCAAGACATTATTATGAACAAATCCACATGGGCCGTGACGAGGATTCGAACCTGCGTCCGAGAGCATCTCGCTATTGTGATTTCTGTGTGTAAAGACATTATCTTCTTCTTCAAGACCTCTTGTGACCGTGCACAAATAATGTTTCAACAGACACGACGTCAACACAAGATTAAACATCAGCACAGCCCTCCATATCAAACAATTTCATCCAGCTAGCAGCAGCAGCAGCAGCAGCAGCAGCAGCAGCAGTAGACATCTATCAGTTAGAAAATGTTTAGGGGCTCTGTTTAAACGCATCCCTTACGGTCAATTCTAAATATGAAAGGAATATGGCATAATTAATGATTTGCCTTCTTAAAATGAAGAACAAAATATGACGTGATTAACGTGGAGTTTTAATAGGCTTATGCAGTAATTAGCGGAAGTTATCTTGATTGTGTGTGGAACTGCGGCTCATTTTGCTGTTTTGAATAACTGTATTAACTTGTACAAAAAATTCTAAAACTTATGCTGTGGTTTGCGGGTGTATCAGACGAGGTACACAAGCGGTGGTCAGCGGGTGTCCTTGTATCAGACGAGGTACACAAGCGGTGGTCAGCGGGTGTCCTTGTATCAGTCGAGATACACGAGCGGTGGTCAGCGGGTGTCCTTGTATCAGTCGAGATACGCAAGCGGTGGTCAGCGGGTGTCCTTGTATCAGTCGAGATACACAAGCGGTGGTCAGCGGGTGTCCTTGTATCAGTCGAGATACACAAGCGGTCGTCAGCGGGTGTCCTTGTATCAGTCGAGATACACAAGCGGTGGTCAGCGGGTGTCCTTGTATCAGTCGAGATACACAAGCGGTGGTCAGCGGGTGTCCTTGTATCAGTCGAGATACACAAGCGGTGGTCAGCGGGTGTCCTTGTATCAGTCGACATACACAAGCGGTGGCGAGCGTGTGTCCTTAAATCAAATGGTCGGCCATGCGCAAGGTTACCAGCTGCCCGTCTCACCTCTTGATAATGGACAAAATCCCACGAGAATCCACATCTGGGCCACAAAAACTACGATCAATGCTCTTGGCCATCTGCCTGATATTGAAAAAAAAAGTGAACTTCACCTTTTCCGGTAAAAGGGAGAGAGTATTGCGGCAGGAAACACAAAAAAAAGGAGTAGAAAAGGGCTTGTCTCGCGAAACACAGTTACTCCCTTTCTCCATGTTGCTGCTGCTGCTTCGTCTCTGTGGGCTCGTACACACCTCCACCTTTGCCTCCATCCTCTCCGGACGCCTGCCCGGAGGTGGAGTTATTGTTGTGGTGAAGGACTTGCGTCGGGCTAGAGAGCCGTCGCTCGCGTCACCTTTGTAGCCATTGAGATGACTGGTTCAAGAGGAGTGTGGGGGCAGTCAGAGGGGCATGGGATACCTGGTTGATGGGGTTCTGGGAGTTCTTCTTCTCCCCAATCCCGGCCCGAGGCCAGGCTTGACTTGTGAGAGTTTGGTCCACTAGGCTGTTGCTTGGAGCGGCCCGCAGGCCCACAGCCCGGGGGGAGCTGTGGGTATTGCGCCACACTGCCGGGCACTCTGCCAGGGGAGTATCCATAAGTATCTGAACATCTACTTATCACCTTGGGAGTGGAGGGAGGACTCTGTATTATGTCTGGAGGTAAACACTGGCTAGAGGCTTTCCATGTCTGCTGCATTCGTGCACGTAGGGAATATTATTATTAGCCCGAGATTGGTATCCCACTCATAGGTGTATTTATGTCGTGAGAGAATACATTAATCCTATTCTTTGCTCGTGACTAATCATCCTGTGTGGAGGAATTTTTATTATCACGTAGCTAGTTCTAGACGCATTCTGTACTTCGCTTCATATAGTCTAGGGCAGCTGCACAAAAGCAGCTGCCTGGTTTTAAAACATAACAATTCTCATGGCAAAATTGTACTTGCTGATTGGTTAGCCGCAGTTGATACAAGTCCAACTCCACAGCAACAAAATTATTGAAAGATATTTTCAATCATTATTTCAATATTGAAATCAATTTTCAATGTTGTCCGGCATCAAGAATTGCTGGACTAGCCGGACTGTTGTGGATATGCGGGCCTGGGAGCCGCCCCAAGCAACAGCCTGTTGAACCAAGCTCTTAGAAGTCGAGCCTGGCCTCGGGCCGGGCTTGGGAAGTAGAACAACTCCCAGAACCCCATCAAGCAGAATATTCAACCACGCCCCACAATAGCTCTTCTTGAACAGAACCTAACCCATCCAGTCCTGTTGGTGCTGCAGTTCCTGCTGCTGTTGTTGATGCTGCTGTTGCTACTGTTGTTCTTGTTCTGGATACCTCTTGTTTTTTGTTATATCTTCTCCATCTTCCTTTATTCTTCTACAACTGTTCGTAAATATTAAATGTTATACTTACGTACCCTACTAGTATTGAGAGCCATGCTATGTTAATTTGCGTATGATATGTAAATACTAATATATATAGTCTATGTTATACCAATATTAATTGATTTTGCTTTTCAAATATACTGTCAATGCTCTGCTAACATGCATGTATATATATATATATATATATATATATATATATGTCGTACCTAATAGCCAGAACGCACTTCTCAGCCTACTATGCAAGGCCCGATTTGCCTAATAAGCCAAGTTTTCATGAATTAATTGTTTTTCGACTACCTAACCTACCTAACCTAACCTAACCTAACTTTTTCGGCTACCTAACCTAACCTAACCTATAAAGATAGGTTAGGTTAGGTTAGGTAGGGTTGGTTAGGTTTGGTCATATATCTACGTTAATTTTAACTCCAATAAAAAAAAATGACCTCATACATAATGAAATGGGTAGCTTTATCATTTCATAAGAAAAAAATTAGAGAAAATATATTAATTCATGAAAACTTGGCTTATTAGGCAAATCGGGCCATGTATAGTAGGCTGAGAAGTGCGTTCTGGCTACTAGGTACGACATATATATATATATATATATATATGTCGTACCTAGTAGCCAGAACTCACTTCTCAGCCTACTATGCAAGGCCCGATTTGCCTAATAAGCCAAGTTTTCATGAATTAATGTTTTTTCGTCTACCTAACCTACCTAACCTAACCTAACCTAGCTTTTTTTGGCTACCTAATCTAACATTACCTATAAAGATAGGTTAGGTTAGGTTAGGTAGGGTTGGTTAGGTTCGATCGTATATCTACGTTAATTTTAAATCCAATAAAAAAAAATTTACCTCATACATAATGAAATGGGTAGCTTTATCATTTCATAAGAAAAAAATTAGTGAAAATATATTAATTCAGGAAAACTTGGCTTATTAGGCAAATCGGGCCTTGCATAGTAGGCTGAGAAGTGAGTTCTGGCTACTAGGTACGACATATATATATATATATATATATATATATATATATATATATATATATATATATATATATATATATATATATATATATATATATATATATATATATGTCGTACCTAGTAGCCAGAACTCACTTTTTGGCCTACTATTCAAGGCCCGATTTGCCTAATAAGCCAAGTTTTCATGAATTAATTGTTTTTCGACTACCTAACCTACCTAACCTAACCTAACCTAACTTTTTCGGCTACCTAACCAAACCTAACCTATAAAGATAGGTTAGGTTAGGTTAGGTAGGGTTGGTTAGGTTCGGTCATATATCTACGTTATTTTTAACTCCAATAAAAAAAAAATTGACCTCATACATAATGAAATGGGTAGCTTTATCATTTCATAAGAAAAAAATTAGAAAAAATATATTAATTCAGGAAAACTTGGCTTATTAGGCAAATCGGGCCTTGAATAGTAGGCCAAAAAGTGAGTTCTGGCTACTAGGTACGACATATATATATATATATATATATATATATATATATATATATATATATATATATATATATATATATATATATATATATACTTCGCTTGTGTTATTAATATGCAATTATAATACTACACACACACTATATATATCGTGTGTGTAAAATTATGTAGTGTGTGTGTGTGTATATATATTATGTAGTGTGTGTAAAGGTAAGATTAATGGTTCGAACATATCGTCTCGATTTTTCTTATGCTTTTCTTCACTGTCGATGGAAGCTGAAAAATTAACTCTCCAAAGTTCATTTTCACAATATATTTATGGTCTGACGCCTAGGGGGAAGCCTTCTGCAAGGCACTACATTTTCAAAGACAAATTTTCCATACTCTACCAAGGCTTATATTCGCTTGGGGTGAGGTGATAAATGATTGAGTTTAACAAGTGGATCAAAAGCATAATGGGTATTAATTGGCTATTGAGTATTCCATATTCGTGCTTCTACTGTTTTTGTGTTGATTCGGGGTCTTGAAGTTGGGGGGGGGGGGGTAGAATGTTGGTTTGTGTTAATTGGCTGTTGAGTGAGGGTTTTTAACTTTTTGATGTGTAGGGCCTCGCTGTTGTCGCGTCTGCTGTTGTCGAGTCTGCTGTTGTCGAGTCTGCTGTTGTCGAGTCTGCTGTTGTCGAGTCTGCTGTTGTCGAGTCTGCTGTTGTCGCGTCTGCTGGTTGTCGAGTCTGCTGGTTGTCGAGGCTGCTGGTTGTCGAGGCTGCTGTTGTCGCGTCTGCTGGTTGTCGCGTCTGCTGGTTGTCGTTGAACCTGTCGATAATTTCTGTGTTGTTAAGATTTCATCAACAGGTATCGGGAGCCAGTTCAATAGACAACCAACTGTTAGAAAGGCGGGGTCCAGGAGCTAAAGAGCTGGATCCTTGAGGCACAAGTAGTAAATACAGAGTATGATGAAAGCAGTAATCACCTCTCCACACCCTACCACTCAAAGCTATCACAAAAACCACATCCCATAAGTCACCTCCAATCAGTCCGTAACGAAAAAATTGTCCCGAGGTAAAAAAAAATATCAAACTGGCCTTGTATGAGAGCAAAAAAGTATGAAAAAAGGGGTAACTTAAACCCAGAATAAAAAAAAAAGGAAAAAAAGAGAGAGAATCGAAGCGTGTGCCTGAAGAAAGAGGAGCGACTGCCGACACCACTTGGCCAACCCGTTCCAACCATTCCTTAACCCCCCCCCCACTTCCCCAAATGCTACCCCTGTCCTCCCCACCCTCCCCCATTCCCTCGTCCTCAACAGGGTGGCTAATAAAAAAAGTATATAAAAAAGGACGAAGAGTCCCGGTGTATAATTTCATAACCCTTTCACAATGGTCCAACACGCGTCTAAATAGGGTGAGCACTCCCAGCTTGAAATTTAATAGCCTGGATTTTAAGGGGTTCAAAACTGTTGGGGTTGGAATCGCTCTAATAGAGTCCCGGTGGTCGAGTCTACGAGAATTCCAATCATTACCTGCACTTGAGATCCGGCATTTGACGAGTCGTAGTTCGGCGTTTGTATGATCTGGGGGTTATGTATGCGTGTGTGTTTTTCTGGTGAGGGCGTTCCCTGTGTGTGTGTGTTTACTAGTTGTGTTTTTGCGGGGGTTGAGCTTTGCTCTTTCGGCCCGCCTCTCAACTGTCAATCAACTGTTTACTAACTATTTTTTTTTCCACACCACACACCCACACCCCAGGAAGCAGCCCGTGACAGCTGACTAACTCCCAGGTACCTATTTACTGCTAGGTAACAGGGGCACTTAGGGTGAAAGAAACTTTGCCCATTTGTTTCTGCCTCGTGCGGGAATCGAACCCGCGCCACAGAATTACGATTCCTGCACGCTATCCACCAGGCTACGAGGCCCCTTGTGTGTGTGTGTCTGTGCCTATGTGTGTGTGCGCGCGCGCCTGTGGGTAGGTTGGGGAGAAGTATCTGATAGCGCGAGGATCATAATTTGATGCGAGGAGCTCAATTGACCCCTTTCAGCGGCGGGAGATAAACAGCCGCCAATTTGCTAAGGCGCGTTTATAATCGGATTTTAAAGTTGACTGAGCGGTTAATGGACAGTGGAGGGGGACTTTTTTCTCTTTTTAAAGAAGGGGGTGGGGGTGTTAGGGGCGTTTAATGCTCTTTAATGAGTCAATTTCGTTTTGCTGCTGCATTTGAGGTTGAAATCTTAACTCTTAACTCTTAACTTGAACTCTTAAACGATTCTTCGCGGCAGGGGATCGTATTCCAGGGACCATAGGATTAAGGACTTGCCCGAAACGCTACGCGTACTAGTGGCTGTACAAGAATGTAACAACTCTTGTATATATCTCAAAAAAAAAAAAAAAAAAAAAAAAAAAAAAAATGGGGATCATTCTGACCCATATAATGTTTGAAGGATGGAGTTTTTTATTATTATTATTATTTTCTACCACAGACGTGGCCACACATTTACAATGCTAACCAGCATATATACATTTTCTTCTGTCCTCCTCCTGTCCTGTCTTCATTCTTTCTGAAGGATGAAGTGGTACCCTTTTCTCTCTCTGTTTATTTCGGTGGGATTGATGCTGTCACTTTCGGAAACATGGAATTAATGTTAGGCAAACTGATTCAAATATGGTTACCTTTGATCACTGTGAGAGTAATCATATACAAGTCTCGGTCGTGCTGGTTCCAAAGGGGGGCCGGGTTCGATTCCCGGTCAAGGCATAAACAAGTGGGTGGAGTTTTATTTTATGTCTTTTTTTCAACTAGTAATAAATTGGTATCAGGGAGTTAAACAGCTGCTACGAGGGGCGTCCTGTGGGTGTGTGTGTGTAGAATACAATTTTTATCTGCAGAATCGAGCTATTAGCTCTTGAACCCCACCTTTCCAACCAATCTTTTTTTTTCCCTATATATCTACTACACATAATTCTCTCTAACATATCCACATACCCTCCAGTAAGCAGCCCGTAGCAGCTGTCTAACTCTCAGGTACCTATTTACTGCTAGGTGAACAGAGCATCAGGGTAAAAGAAACTCTGCCCATTTATTTCCATGTGTGTGTATACACACTCCCTCAAACTCTCTCTCTCACAAACACACAAACACACACACACACACACACACACACACACACACACACACACACACACACACACACACACACACACACACACACACAAACAAAACACAAGTGACCTAGTTTACTGACAAAAAAATATGAAAAAAATCTAGCCAAGAGGTCCCTTCCTGTGACGAAAATTGGCTCCATCTCCCCATTATTTATTCTCTCCCTGGCCGGGGCAGCGAACCACAGCGCATATAATGATCCTATTAAAGTTTATGGAGCCTTAATGCGCTGGGTCACTTTATTAATAAGTCACTGTGGAGTGTAAAGTGGCAGGGGGAGACCGGGCCCGGTCTACCCTGGGTCTAAAGTATATCTCGGTTCTTTAGATATAGATATTTAAAAATTAGATATTCTTTAGATTTTTTGGGGAATATCTGGAGGTCGATTTTTTTCGTTATGTACTCATAAGATAAATTCTAAGTATATATAAGTGTCTCCTATCACTTTAGAGACCTATGAAACAATGCCTTCTATTTTGTATATGTATATATACATGTATATATTTTGTATATCACTTGTATTTTATATATGCCCCCTCCAATACCCATTCACCATTAACCACCCCTCCAATACCCATTGTCAGCCTCAAACTACCAGGACCAGTTTGATCACGCCCCCAACCACAATCACCTTTGTCCTCTGTTTAATGACTGCTAATTAACCGTGAATGTTGTTATGAAGACACGATTAACTCGCCATAAATTGTTCCCCGGCTAATTAGGCACTCGAGCGGGTGCCTCTAATTAAGCGTTAAAACGCCGTGGAATGGGCTGAGACGCGACGTTAATGTGGTTAAAGGTTTGTGTTTTTTGGGTGGGTTTGGAGAGAGAGAGAGGGAGAGAAGCGTCTAATTTTTCAGTAAACGGGTTCCTAGTGATTGAAATGTGGTAGTTAGATAAGTGAAGTGAGGTGAGCGAACTGTTTGGGTGTGTGTGTGTGTACTCGTCTAGTTGTGCTTGCGGGGGTTGAGCTTTCGCTCTTTGGTCCCGCCTCTCAACTATCAATCAACAGGTGTACAGGTTCCTGATCCTACTGGGCTCTATCATATCTACACTTGAAACTGTAGTGATTGTGTGTGTGTGTGTGTGTGCGTGTGTGCGCGCGTGTGCGTGTGCGCGTGTGCGTGTGCGCGTGTGCGTGTGTGCGTGTGCGCGCGCGCGCGTGTGCGTGTGTGTGTGAGAGGAGTCTGAATGACTTTAAATACCCGGAAGTAGTTATTAGTAGCCTCTCTCACAGACCCAGGAAACTGTTGTGGGAGAGGGGGAAGTAGAACGAAGCAGTTGGGTGATCGGGTGTAGGAAGGAGTGGAGGAGGAAATAGTGGAGAGAAGAATGTGGAGGAGGAGGAGAGAAGAGGATAAAGTGACGCAAGAGGGTGTAAAAAAGTAACAGACGGAAAATCCAATTAAGAAACTGTGTTACGTCTTAGACAGACAGACAACTAGAAGACAGCACCCTGCCTCCGTCTTAACACCTGGCAATAAAACAAACCACAAGATAATCACGAGACAAGACTGGACATGTACTTAAAAATTTAGAAAAATAATCACGTTCAAGCTGCAAGAAAATTATCCACTAGTTTCCATTCACCTGTAATGTTTACGTTCTACAAGATCGTTCTTGAATCGCAATGTGATCAAGAGCATCATTAGGCAGGAATCCAACATTCTTCTTATAACTCAGAATGTATGTACTTTTACTTGATCGTCGTCGTCCCTTCACCTTCTAGTGTGTGGTCTGGTCAACTTACTTTAGCCACGTTATTGTGACTCCTCGCCTGCATATATGTACTTTTACCTAAATAAAATATGTATTTACTAATGGTCTGTGCATATACTGACATATTTGGAAGCATAGACCAAAAGCCTCCTCACAGCTCTTGTCTGTGATGCGAACGTGACTACTCTGGCTGCAAAATATCAGGCGTCAGTAGCTAGGGTGGTGGACATGGATGCTTCAAGCTGGAACATGTAAACTATTTCTCAGTTTGGCGGCTTTGTTTACATGTATCAAACAGCTTAGGAGCTCCGATGTACCATTGCTGACCACGCAGCCCGTTCTCCAAAGGCTTAAAGTCCATTCCATCCACCCGCCAAACCCCTTGTTTACGAATGAAAAACGGTTTACAAACGACTCTCAACTGATGACGTCCGAACATATCCGGAACAAGTGCTTCGCTGATGACTTTTGTTCGAACCATAACGCCGTAAATGCTTCACCTACTTAGTACAAATACAAATAATCGCAAACAGAACCTAAACACCTAACCTAACCATAAATATGGACAATATGATAATATATAATAATATTAATATATATTTAAGACAAGTTCTGTTTAGAAGGAACAGCATGTTAAAATTTACGAATGCGTCTTTGGGGTCGACCGCTGGATAGAATGGCCTTGGACTGAGAACTGGTTGGACCCCCAATGGATAGACTACTGCTGACTGGATGTTGAGACAACTGCTGACCATGATGGATAGGTTACTGCTGAGCTTATTGAGTTAGCAAGTTAGTGAGTTCGTAGCTGGGTGTATAATGAGTGGATTATGGTTAATGAACTCGTCCACATCCATCCCGTCAACCACATCTATCCCTTACTCTCTATCTCCATATTTCTAATTTTCTCTCTATATATATACATACCACCTTTATAGCACCTAAGGATGCTTTCAACACCTTGAAATAAAATATTTTCGGAAGATAGCCCCATGAGAGACACCGTTTACTAGCGAGAGAGACAACGGAATAGCGAAACAGATCATGTATGTGAGATGGGGAATAGGTTCTAGCAACAGGGAGGGGGAGATGGAACAGACCAAAGTCTCTCCCTCCCTCTTGTGATTCAAATCGGTTCCCTTCCATATCCACGGAGAGTATTCGATATGAATAATATTTCCTGGAGAGATTTTTATTTTTTTTCCCCTTCAGTAGAAGATGCCGCTGTTGAACTGAATATAAATTTCTGGCTGGCGGCCGGCCGGTTGAATAGCGACCGACCGACATGTCTGGATGTGTGTTTGACTGCTTGGCTTAGGCTTCGTGCGGGGCAGCTGCAGCTGCTTGATGCTGCTGCTGATGCTGCTGCTGCTGATGCTGCTGCTGCTGATGCTGCTGCTTGCTGCTGCTGCTGCTGCTGCTGCTGCTGCTGCTGATGCTGCTGCTGCTGCTGCTGCTGCTGAAGCTTGTGTCATACTTGCACTGAGGAAGTTATTAATGCTACTCCTGTTATGCTGCCACTAATGCTTCTTCATCTATGCTGCTTCTGCTGCTTTATATACATGTTTTAGAGAAATTATTTATATCAATATCACTTTCTTAATTTGTTAATGTTGTGCTTAATCTGTTGGATTTATATTTGTTTCTATTTCGTTTTTAATGTTTCAGTATTATGACCACTCACTCACTCGCACACTCACTCTCTCACTCACACACTCACACACTCTCTCACTCACACACTCACACACTCTCTCACTTACACACTCTCTCTCACTTACACACTCTCACTTACACACTCTCACTTACACATTCTCACTTACACACACTCACTCACACACACACACTCTCTCTCTCTCACTCTCTCTCACTCTCTCTCTCTCTCTCACTCTCTCTCTCTCTCTCACTCTCTCTCTCACTCTCTCTCTCTCTTTCTTTCTCTCTCGTGTGTTCGTAATTGCAATATACTTTAGAAAAAGAGGGAGAGATACAGGAAATGTTGAAGACAAGTGTAATATTGTGAGATTTGTTGTTGTTAAAGATTTAGCTACTCAGGACGAAGTGTCCATGTAGCACGGGCTATGGTGAGCCCGTAAATATTGTGAGAGTTATAACAAGAAGTGTGTGTGTTGTGGCTCAGCTTAGTGTGTTCTGTTTTGCGAGGTTATTCACATATGTCTACGTGAGAATGTCTATTTGTCTGTCTGTCTGAGTTTGGGGGCCAGACAAGTGGGGTTAACCTCATCAAACTTTTCAGGGTGACTGAACCTTGGCCAGGGATTGTCATAGGATGGTCGGGGTCAGTCCCCCTGCTATCCCTCATCTCTCCTACCTTTTGCATGAAAGGGCAAGTCATATTAATTTTCAGTCTTGCTAAATAAGACTCCATCCTCATTACTGAACCACTTGAGCTGGACGGTAGAGCGACGGTCTCGCTTCATGCAGGTCGGAGTTCAATCCCAGACCGTCCAAGTGATTGGGCACCATTCCTTACCCCCAGTCCCATCCCAAATACTTATCCTGACTCGTTCCAAGTGCTATATAGTCGTAGTGGCTTGATGCTTTCTCCAGATGGTTTCTTTCCCCTTTGCAACGCCTGCCAGCTGCTCGATGTGCTCATACAGTAGACTTGTATGAGTGTGTAGCTGCATACTCGTACCAAGATAACGAAATCTTATTTTTCCATTAATCATGACTTAATCCTTTTTACTCATTTTTCATTAATCATGAGTCCCAGAATTTTGCCTTCATTCCTATGATGTTGACCAATTCACACACTAGAAAATGAAGGGACGACGACGTGTCGGTCCATCTTGGACCATTTTGAAGTCGATTATGAATCGACAATTCATTCACAATCGACTTGAGAATGGTCCAGGACGGACCGAAACGTCGTCGAACCCTTCACCTTCTAGTGTGTGGTCTGGTCAACATACTTCAGCCACGTTATTGTGACTCCTCGTCTGCTTACACAAGCAGGCCTCTGATTGGGACACAAGATTGCTGATTGTTTCTATCACACCATTTATTGATCGTGAAGTGTAATTACCAACACCTAGGTGCTACTTGCTCTAGTGCGGTGTTGGCGTCTGCAACAGGTGTGTGTTGATAAGGTGGTTGTCAGGATTTTTATGATACCTTTATGATATGATTGATAAGGGGAGCATTGCCTGTGGAGGTTATTTCAGGGAGGTCGTTTTTCGCCATATTTATTTGTGATTCTAGATTACCGTTGCCTTAGTAACTTTATTAGATGAGCCAGAAGCAAAGTATTTAGGATTTTGTTGATAATTCCCCATTTGCGGACCAGATTTTGTTGATAATTCCCCATTTGCGGACCAAATTTTGTTGATAAATCCCCATTTGCGGACCAAATTTTGTTGATAAATCCCCATTTGCGGACCAGATTTTGTTGATAAATCCCCAGTTGCGGACCAAATTTGGTTGGCAGGTCCCCATATGGCTGTACAATCTTCTGCTTTGGTGTTTTTGAATGATCGCAAGGCAAAAACAGTATGTAGAGGTAATCCAGGAATGGCAAAGAGGGGAGATAAGTGAGAGGACGAATAGGGAGAGAGGGAGAGTAGTAACAAAGTGGGGTGTGTGGGAGGGAGGAGGGGAATTAGTGGATAGGTGAGGCGAGGGTACGAAAGAGAGGTGATGAGGGAGGATGAATTGCGGTTTTGAGCTGGATAGGATGATAAGACGGGGAAGAGAAGAGACGCGGAGGATAGAAGAGAGCTAAGGCTGAAGTAGAGAGGATAGAAATACTTAATTTCTATCCTTTTTTATTTCTATCTTTTACTTCTCCTTGGAGAAGGAGAACTTGATGATGGGACAGAGTAGGAAAGAAAGAGAAAAAAACTCAATCGTAATAGGGTTAGGCAGCGAATGTGAAAAGGCAAGAGAAAGGGGAATAAGACCCCTATGAGAGAGAGGGGGATAAATGGAGAAGATTAAATTTCCCCTCACCCTTCTCTTTGGCCCTCACTCCTCTAGCCCCTTCCAGCACCCCCTTCTTCCTCTTCCACCTCGTTTTCACTCCGCTTTCACTCTCCTTTCTGACCTTCGCTTGGAAGTGAAAAGGAGATAACACGGTAAGAGAAGGAGAAAGTGAGATAAGAGAAGGAGAAAGTGAGATAAGAGAAGGAGAAAGTGAGATATTTCCTTCGATTCCCTTCGCTATTACCCTCCTCATCTGTCTCTCGGCTTCATAATCTTTCCAAAGCATTTCCTCATCCAAATCTCTTATTCCTTCTCCTCTCCTTCCCAAATTATCCTCCTTGTTTATCCCGACGCCTCCCTTTCCATCATTCATATTCCACTCCTTCTGTCCCCTTATCCATATCTCATTTCATCTCATACTTTATCACACATCCTGTTTCTCCCTTTCCCGTCAGCCTCACGAAACATCTTTCCTGAACTCGGTTTTCCCTCTTCTCTCAGGGGTAACACAGAGTCTTATAGCAAGACTTCTCCCCTGAGAGGGAAAGCAGAGGGGCATTAATCCAGGGTCTCCCCTTCTGAGGGGTGAACAGAGAGTTCAAAAGAAAATCTCTTCACAGTATATTCATACAACTACGTCACATATAATCACTACCATCACTTTATCACATATTATACTCATTTTATCCACATAGTGTAGCCAAACATCACTAGCACCAAATTATAGCATCACCAGCATATCACTGCATACCACATCAGCCTACACTACATACACATCACTGCACCCTACACCACACACTAAACTACTACATCATAACTCCACTAAACACTCACACACGATACCACAATACCACACAAACACTCACCACTACTACACCATAACTCCACTAAACACACACACCATACCACAAAACCACACACTCACACCACATCACACAACACTAATACTCACCACCACCACACCACAGCACACCACCACACCACAACAACACCACACCCCACCCACCACACCACACACCACAACACCAAAGTCGACCCACGCCACGCGCCCTCCAAAGAATAGGACAAAACTATAAATTTTGTGAAATTCGATATTTTCCGTCATGCTGTGAATTTTTCCTTCCCATCTCCCCGTCCACTGTTGCTCTCAGCGGGGCTATTTCCTGTCTCGCATTCTGTCTCAATCATATTTTATGCCTCTCCCTCTCTCGCCCTCTTCTGTCTTTTACGAATATTGAAAGAAAGAGAGAGGAAGAGCCGCTGCAACAGCCCTCCCTGGCTCCTCCTGACGAAACCAACGTGTCAATGACAACTTTCCAAAAGGGCGGGAAGAAAAGGGCGGGAAAGTATTAATGCCGGGATCGCCATATGGCACCACGAGCCGCCCCAGCCGCCATTGAAATTTTGTTGTAAAAAGAGATGGGTTTTCGCCCAAAACTATGATTGGCCCTCCCAGCCGCGTTACAGCGGATCTCATCTCAATACCCCGAGCCTCTCATCTCCATCGGTTGTTTACTTCAAGGGATGGTAGGAATTATTTACGAGGGAAGCAGAGCGATGGAGAGATACTTATTATTCAATGCTTTGCAGATTGGGCAGTTTTTCAAGGCTGTGAGCCGTACTTTTGTGAAATAAAGGAACTCCGGAGGGTAGGGGAAAATGATTCCGTCTTCCTAGGTTGGGTTTTATATATTTTCGTTCGGTTACGGAGTCACAGACTTCAGATTTCCGCTCCGCTGTGTGGAGGTTTTCCCAAGCATGGCAAGGAGGAAGCGAAGGAGGTTTGGGATCATCCCAACTACAGAGAATGGGAAGATAAGAGGTCGTATGGGTGACTATGTTTTGTCCTTCGCTGCTTAATTATTCGTTCACGTAGCGGGGAGTTGGGTCACTTTATCCCTTCTGACACCCATTGTGTTTGGGGGGGGGGGAGGCTGTCAGACAGACAGACAGACAGACTCGACACAGTTGCTCCCGTACAGGACAAGGATTCGAGGTACGTTGAATGTTGTTTTGTGGTGGTTGTAATGTGGTTGTGAAAGTGTTGTATCGATGTATTGTGTGGTGTTGTGGTTGTGAGTGTTTGTAGCGGTGTTGTGTGGTTGTAGTCTGATGGGGGGGGGGGTATGCTGTGGTGTTCTGAGTGTTCTTTTCTGTGTTGTTTCTATGGTTGTGATGTTGTGTTTGGTGATGATGTTGTGTGTGTGTGTGTGTGTGTGTTCATCTAGTGTTATTCACCTAGTTGCCCTTGCTGGTGTTGAGCTTTGCTCTTTCGGCCCGCCTCTCAACTGTCAATCAACTGTTACTAACTACCCAATTTATTTATCTATTTTGTTCACAGGAGTTTTCCACACACACACACACACACACACACACACACACACACACACACACACACACACACACACACACACACACACACACACACACTGGAAGCAGCTCCGAAACAGCTGTGTCCTTACCTAGTTGTACTTACCTAATTGTGAGTGTGTGTGTTTACAATTTGTGACTGTACAATCGAGCTATAAGCTCTTGGGACCCGCCTCTATTACCGATCTATTTTTTTCCTCTATTTTGACGCCAACATAAATTTTTGTCTAACACGCACGCGCGCAAACATCCCCAGGAAGCAGCCTGTAGAAGCTGTCTAACTCCCAGAGGCTTATTTACTGCTAGGTGAGCCGATGCATCGGGGTGAAAGAAACTTCTCATTTATTTCTGTCTCGGCCGAGAATCGAACCCGGGCCCATAGGACTGTGACCCCTCCGAGCGCTGTCCACTCAACAGCGAGACCGTTTTGCCACGTGCATGAAATCCTTCCATGAGATCTGCCATGAGTTCAATGATTGTATTCATAGCACATGAATACAATCTGAGACACAGTGAATATATATACACAGCATCAATTATATCAAACAAAAGTTTTAATTGGTATGAGTGTGTTACCTCTGACGGAATCACCGCCAAGCTAATTAGCTATTACTTGGAAAATTATAAAATGAAAATTGATTTGCAACAGGCAGAATGCAAAAGGGGGAATACAATGGAAGAGTTTCCTGAGATCTTGCCCACAACGGCGCCCACTTAGGATTTGATAGCAAGCCAGATATCATGATTTGAAAAACCTGCAACTCTGTAAGGAGCAATTCAATCCCTCATGGGTTTTTCTATTTATTTTTCTGGGGAAGGTGATTTGCATCTTAAATGCATCTTAAAGGCGTTCTTTAGTTCGAAAAGCAGGATAAGAGGCTTTTTATTAAGAAATAAAACATGCTATCAGCGTTCAGAAAAAAAATGAGCTTAGTTAAATATCAATGGATTTCAGCATGCAAATTTAAAAAGATTATTTCATTGGGTTATTTAAGAAACTTTCCCAGTAGACTCTTCCAGAAGACAGTTCCGGGAAAATGGTTTCAGAAAACTGTTCTAAGAAGCTATTCTACAATACAGTTCCTAAACACTTCCTGAATATTGTTTCAAAACATTGTTCCAGACGATCGTTCCTTAAGATTGTTCTTGACTGTTCAGCAGACTATTCAGAAAAACTGTTCCAGCAGATTTGATTAAGGCAGTGTCTGGGATGCTCCCGGACGCAGGTTCGAATCCTCGTCACAGCCCTTGTGGATTTGTTCATTAGAATATCCTATTCTCTTCAAGAAGACATTTCAAGGCGATTCTTAAGTTTCCTTGACAAAAAATAAAGGTAAATGCGCCACTTAATCTAAACAAAGATTACTTCTTCAAGCTTTACTTACTTTGTGTCCTTGTAATGTCCTTTTTTCCTTGTTCGTGTCAGTTGCGACTTGATAAAAGTTCAGGGGCCAAATTCACGAAGCAGTTACGCAAATACTTACGAACGTGTACATCTTTCCTCACTCTTTGGCGGCTTTGGTTACATTTATTAAATAGTTTACAAGCATGAAAACTTCCCAATCAACTGTTGTTATTGTTATAAACAGCCTCCTGGTGCTTCGGAGCTCATTAACTCTTTAATAATTGTAAACAAAGCCGCCAAAGGTATAGAGAAAAGATTTACAGGTTCGTAAGTGCTTGCGTAACTGCTTTGTGAATCTTGTCCTAGACCCAGTTGAAAAGTTTTCACCCTGTTTACGGAATGAAATTTTCAGTGGAATACGATCCGTCAGTCAGCTTGCGATCAGGACCCTATTTACTGCTGGATGAACAGGGGCGAACATTTAGAGATTGGTGCCCAGTCAATCCTCTCTCTCCGCGAGTCAAAGCCAGACGAAATCGCTCGCGGGGCTGGGGACGGGGGTGCATGTGAGTGTGCGTGTACGCGCGCGTGCGCGTGTAATGATTTTTTTTGTACGTGTATCATGATTAGAAATTTAAAAGTGCCAATTTTTTCTACTGCGTTTTCAATCACAATATTTGGATTAGTTTTTTATAACACTGCGTTTTTTGTTTGTTTTAATACCTATAAATAAATAAAAATAAACATTCAGACTTTCGAAATGTTCAATTGAATATTATTAATATATTTCCCCAAGGGTGATCACTTTCATAACCTTGTCTGTCTGAAGCTTCGCCCTCTGTCTGTCCCTGTCTGTCTGTCTGTCTGTGCTGTGTGAACATGTCTTGTTCTACACATGTAGGCGATTAGTCACAATAACGTGGCTAAAGTATGTTGACCAGACCACACACTAGAAGGTGAAGGGACGACGACGTTTCGGTCCGTCTTGGCCCATTCTTAAGTCGATTGAGTGTGATAGTTCTACACCCTTTTTTTGGAGGGGAGAGAGGGAAAGGTTGAAGAGGTAGAGAGGGGATGGAAAAAGGGGGAGGGGGGGTCTTCTCAACCCTTAATTGACTGCCGTTTAGATTCTGGAGCAAATTGGATTTTCATATCTTAATTTTAAACTTTCCCTCCAACTCTTAATTTTTTTAACATAAAGGACACTACAGAGAGCCTATTGACCCATGCTAGGCATCACCCATTTATATCCATCCAAACTCGTGCATGAATATGTTTAACCTACGATTGAAACAATACTCCTATATAACCTTTCATTGCTCAGTAATTTCTTATGTAAACCATCAAACTTACTGATTTGCCTCTTCAAAATTATTTGTCCAAGTATTTAGTTTAGTTTTCAATTTGCTAGAAGGATTTATTGGATCGAGTATTCATCGCATTTTTTATGCTAATGTGATATACATATCATTTATTCCTCCCAGTGTTTTTTTTTATCCAGATTTTGTTTCCCAATTAACGCATTGAGGAAAAAGTTACCCTGAGCCTTCAGGGTCACGAGGATGAGTGAGAGTCTAACAAATGGAAGTTTTATCTTCATGTTAAGAGTCTCATTCAATTACCTGCATTATTTAATTCACGCGAGGTCCTCGTTTTAAAAGGAGTATTGAATAGTGTTTTTAAACGTTTTTATGTTTGTGTGCGCGTGCATAGGCAAGCATATATGTATGTATTTATGTGTATGTGCTTGAAACAGACATGTATGTGTGCATGTTTGTTCACATATAATTCACTGGTATACAGGTATATTTCACCAGGTGGGTATGGGAGCAGATGACTTCTGACTCCTATTAGGAGGCTGAGAGCTCTGCCTGCCTGTTAGGAGGCTGAGAGCTCTGCCTTCCTGTTAGGAGGCTGAGAGCTCTGCCTTCCTGTTAGGAGGCTGAGAGCTCTGCCTTCCTCTTAGGAGGCTGAGAGCTCTGCCCTCCTATTGAGGTCCTAGAAAGGCTACAACTATGAGGTCCTTATTCATCCGAGCTATGTTGCGTGTCCGTGAGATGGGTGACCACAACCATATGTTCAGCTTCATCCACTTCACCTCACCACCTCCACTTCATCTCATCTTTATGCCCTCTTCGAGGCAGTCATCCACTTTATCAGTCAATTCAGTTTCACAAGAGGCGGGTAACTCAAGAGCCTCAGTTTTCCCAGGTAAGTAACTTGGAGTACATACACATGCTCTTAACCTTATCTTCCAGACGCGCTTCCAGTAATATAAAATAAAAATATATAATTAGCAGCGATAAAGTGGTTGCCAGAGATTGAACCTTCTGCCCTTGGATGTCCTTAGCAATCACACACACACACACACACACACACACACACACACACACACACACACACACACACACACACACACACACACACACAATGGAAAGCATTTGGAAATGATGTGGTGGAGGCTGACTCCATACTCAGTTTCAAGTGTAGATATGACAGAACCCAATAGGCTCAGGAACCTGTACACTAGTTGACTGACAGTTGAGAGGCGGGACCAAAGAGCCCGAGCTCAACCCCCGCAAGCACAAATAGGCGAGTAAACACACACAAGCGCGTACGTGAAAGCAAGTTTGAGAGGTCCCCCAAGTACTAAGAAGAACCTAATGATCCGACCGCAATTCGAACTTACATTTCAAAGGCTTACCTAGTGTCGTACACTGTACCAAACCCATCAGTGGTACACAGTACTGTGTACGCCAGTGGGTAACCCTTGTAATGTAAGTTCGAATCATGGCTGGGTCATAGTTCATATATATATATATATATATATATATATATATATATATATATATATATATATATATATGGTGTATACTGGCAGCAGGTTTTCTTTCAAACATGTTTCATTGAATATGACCGCATATTCTGTATTTATTATTTTCTGGTTTAGGGCTTCTATCCCTCTAACTATTTTCTTAGCATCAGGGCTTAATTGAAATAGGAGTTCTCCAAAACTCATTTTCGTACTTTTAAGGTACGAAAAAAGTACGTTTTTTCTTTTCTTCACCTTAAAAGTACGAAAATGAGTTTTGGAGAACTCCTATTTCAATTAAGCCCTGATGCTAAGAAAATAGTTAGAGGGATAGAAGCCCTAAACCAGAAAATAATAAATACAGAATATGCGGTCATATTCAATGAAACATATATATATATATATATATATATATATATATATATATATATATATATATATATATATATATATATATATATATATATATATATATAATATTATTATATCATAAACGTGTATACATTCAAATACATTGCTGTATCTTTTGCCAAATAAACTTGCTTCACAAAACACATTGCCATTATTTTCTGATTTTATTCCAGAATAAATATCGCGCGCACACATGAACAAAGTCGAGAAATAAATTACCAGCAAGTTTTTGTGTGTTTGTCATTGCTAATTCAGATCAATCCATTTATCTAAAACTTGGACCAAAGATCTTTTTGAAGCAAAATCCGCCTTCAGACATCGTCCGCGCGTGCGCGGTACAATGACGCTTCCCAGTTTTTAATTCAACTATTTTTTTTGTCATTGTATTTCTTCCACATTTTGAAAAATCCCGCGCGGTGCGGGTCGAGTGTTGCCACTTCGGCCATTATTCGTTTTTTATTTTTTATTTTTAATATATGACCTCTTTTATTTCTTTGAAATAGTTGGGGAGATTGGCACGTGGAATGGAAAGTATATTAATGTTTCTGGAAGTTTGTTAACCGTGTTTGGTTTGGAGGGTTTAAATTTGTGTTTTGTGATTAAGTGGCGATGTTGGCAACACTTGAGTCATGTTGGCTTTGGGTGAGAATGTGTGTTCTTCCTGCCCCTCTCTGCCCCTTGTTGCTGCTCCTGCTGCTACTGGTGTTGCTGCTGCTGCTGCATCTCCAGTTGCAGATGCAGTTTCTACTGTATTGCTGTTACTTCTGTTGTGTTTCAGCTTTTGTTTTTCAATTACAGTTGCTACGTGGCTCCACCACCACCACAGCCCTCTACCACAATCAGAGATCCCTCACTACCCCCAGAACCACAATCAAACAATACCCACATGCTACCTAACCCCAGCTCCATCTCCCCCCTCCCCCCCTAGCCCCACTCCCCCCTTCCAAAGCCACACTGGTGTCAAAGGGACTTAAAAAGACACGCTGGGGGGGGGGAGGCAGGCAGGGGAAAAGGAACAAAGCTGCGTAAATAAACATCGAGAGCTGTGCGCTATCGGACCGGCTATCGTGGTCACCGAGACTGATAGCGTCACCTCCCCGTCACCGATGCCTCTAAGTGGTGTTACGGTATTGTCACAGCCTCCATCCTCCTGTCACTTCTTCGTCTGTGGGGTTCGTGTGAGGGGGCGTCTCTGTTGCCTGTTTCTGTGGCGTTGGATAGTCCGTCAGGGAGTCGTCACGGTGGGTTTTTTTTTCTACGTGGTTAGGATGCTGTCTCAGGATCCCTGAGTCGGTCGCTAAGCGATCTAGGTCTGTCACTTTATCTTGCAGTTCTTGTTATAGCAGTTATCTTACCACCTTCATATTTCTAAGACTCAATATCTTGATA
Source organism: Procambarus clarkii (assembly GCF_040958095.1). NCBI lineage: Eukaryota > Metazoa > Arthropoda > Malacostraca > Decapoda > Cambaridae > Procambarus > Procambarus clarkii. The sequence goes on from NC_091228.1 coordinate 8,155,537, forward strand.
CAATTCAGCAGTTGTATTTCAGTGTTTCTTCATCAGTGTTGCGGGTGCCGGCTTCTGCCTTCGTGACTATCAGAGTGTGACTCTACTCCCCCTATTGTAACAACCAGAAGTGACAACCTCTACCACTATTATAATACTATGTAGTACATTATCACTGGCCCGTTATACGAATACCTAAATAATCACTCAAGGTGAACTGAGCTCTACAGAGGCAACTTAAGTGACAGACACAGACAGACAGATGTAGGTGTATTATATCCTCCCAGGACAGGTGAAAGAAACAAATGAATGTCGTGAAAGAAAATCCTGGCCTGTCACACGAATAATCCTAAAGCCATATGTGCTATAGAGAATAACGAAAGCAAGCTGAGACATTAGTACTGACACGCAGTAAATGGTGACTGAAGGGGGAGTTATAATGGATAATTAAGGGCACTGTGTCACAAGGGGTCAAGGGGAACTGCCCATTATCACTACTACAGGTACCATTTTAATACACATGGAAATGGCCCTTTGAAAATATTACTTTTATTTAACTATTTTAAAAGACAATTCATATGTCCCCAGAGGGAAAAATAATTGAATGATAAGGGGGGGGGGGGGTACAGAGAGCTGTACTTACTAATACAGTGAGTTACAGGTGGTTATCTTGTGATGAGTGATGACCTTGATGATGAGGATGAGCTCATTGTTCTTCAACACACACCTCCACAGTTCTCCTACACACACACACACACACACACACACTCTCTTTCTCTCTCTTTCTCTCTTTTTCTCTCTCTTTCTCTCTCTTTCTCTCTCTCTCTTTCTTTCTCTCTTTCTTTCTCTCTTTCTTTCTCTTTCTTTCTCTTTCTTTCTCTCTTTCTCTCTCTCTTTCTCTCTCTCTTTCTCTCTTTCTTTCTCTCTCTTTCTCTCTTTCTTTCTCTCTTTCTCTCTTTCTCTCTCTCTCTCTCTCTCTCTCTCTCTCTCTCTCTCTCTCTCTCTCTCTCTCTCTCTCTCTCTCTCTCTCAATGCCATCGAACGTGATCATATCTACAGCTGAACGAGGCGTGTTGAGGTCTTCGGTCTCCTTTTGATGTGGAAGAGTTAATTCCCATTGATTTGCATGCCCGCATCGTATCTGACAACCTTGTGACCCCATCACTGTTGACCCCAGTTGACCTGGCCTTGGTTAACGCCTGACTGAGATGTGAATTTTCCATTGTATTCTGCTGACTCTCCGGTGACGCGCCAGCTGTTGCTGACTGCTGTGTAGTGTTCTTTTGTTAACGGAATGTGTGTGTGTGTGTGTCGTGAGGTCATAAAAATCATTAATACACGTACTAAACATTCAACTATTGTTATGGTTGGGTTTACTGTTGATGTAACACGCATGGAAATGAATGTTTATTTTCGACATGTTGCTCTCCTGCATAGCATGCCATAAGGGTTGTCAAAAGTGCTACAAATCACCATGATTATTGCATGACTCCTACTCCTCCTGGGTTTAACGAAGTAGCACAAGGTATACCGCTGACCCTTGATCAAAATATATATATATATATATATATATATATATATATATATATATATATATATATATATATATATGAATCAATTTATGAACCTGTATAGCGTGAGGTACGACCCGAGTTTTGCGAACAATATTCATAGCTTATCAAGACTCGGTCTTGATTGGTAAATCAAGATTTCCCTATTGCTGCATTGATACTGGAATCTGTGAGGCGTTTAAGAGTCCCATTAAGGCTTTCTTAAAAGACTGAAACTAGTGGGTACTATGATTTATTTCCTAATTATTTTTCAGACTGTAGAAAGTATTTGTTGGACTTTGTAAAGCTTTTTTCGGTAAATAAATTGGGGCACATTTAGGTTGAATGTTGTGTGATAAACGGCATTGATTTAATTATCACTATATTCTGCTCTCTATACTTGTACAACTCTCAACAATATTATAGGAAGCATATATTATATAACGCTATTATGGTGAGAGGAGAAGCAATGTATATATATATATTCCCTCATTATTTGATTTTATATAAATAGAAATCATGAGATTGTTTGAATATGTTGTACCAAAGCATATTTCAGTTAAAATTAGTTTGTCATTTATAAAACTTCTATTATTCTGATTATATTAAAAATATAATTAGACCTTACTTTTCCCGTTAAGCAAAGTTATTGAACGTAAGTACTGTTTGTGCTAGTTCAGGTTACTGTACTGCTGTTCGCTGAAATTAAATTTGTCATATTCATGACCAGACCACACACTAGAAGGTGAAGGGACGACGACGTTTCGATCCACAATCGACTTGAGAAGGGTCCAGGACGGACCGAAACGTCGTCGTCCCTTCACCTTCTAGTGTGTGGTCTGGTCAACATACTTTAGCCACGTTGTTGTGACTCATCGCCTGCATAGTCATATTAACTAATATGAACATTTCTATCCATAATGTAATTTTTAACAAATTAAAAGAGTAACATATGAGAATTACTTTAACAGAAATAAAAAGATATTTATTTGAATGTTAAACAAGAAGCCTTTTTAACATTATATATATTTACTTCAGAACATAAGATTTCTTCCTTATTTTATCACACAGGTAAAAAAAAAAAAGCAAATTACGGAACGATTGGGATTTTTACATTGTGGCTAAAACCTCACTCCTCACTTCCTCAAGAATGAACTTGAGCATGAATAGCGTTGGTAAATCAGGATGATTTCCCGGTTGCAATTCTTTTTACCATGTCGTAGCTCAATCGATTAAGACAGCGTCTAGGATCCTCTCAGACGTACATTCGAGCCTTCGTCACGGCCCTTGTGGATTTGTTCATATGATGCATCACGCTATTGTGATTTCTGTGTGTAATGAAGTTAATAGGACGAAGAGAAACAAAATTAAATATTTTGGTCAAACAATTTCTTTGGTCATTGTTCAACGTTACAATATATATATATATATAACATGATCGACTCTTGACTAGACAGGAAAATTCAAATCAGAAGTTTCACCTATCAAGGAGAAGAAAAACCCTCGAGGAGTCTTCCTCTTTACCTAAAACTCTGTTATCATACAATAATGATAACTTAATATTCTTTCATACCATTTATAGTGACTAATAATTTGGGTATAAAACATGCGGACATTTTTTGAGTTTGCCGGATTGACTAGACAAATAATAGGTTGGGAAGCCGGGTACATGGCACACAGGTGGTGTATGGGGCCTCCCAGGCACCATACACACCTGCCTCAGGGAACCCACAGATACACACCTGCCACTGGGCACCCACAGACACACCTGCCTCAGGGGGTACAGCAGCCAGTTCTCAGATGTCAAGCACCGCAATTTGGATACTATCGATCCGAGTGTCAAAAATGTAGACGCTTTAGACCATTTAAAGCATCGCATTTTGGACGATCTCTCTGATTTCTGGCCATCGCCCTGGGAAGTTAACTGAGAAATGGTCCAGGTTTGCTCTCTTTAAAAAGAAGAAGCACTCTATATTCAACAGCTTGTCGGAGCGAGAGAACTGACTGCACACACTAAAAACTGTATCAGTGGGCACTTTCAGGGCATGTACTAAACCTCACCGACACACTAAACTGTGCTGGTGAGCACCTTGCAAGGCATACACAGACAGACAGCTGTCAGGGGTAACTCCTTGCAAGAAAACGAATGCCACCTCGGCAAAGCCCCACAACATATTTTCATAACAAAGTTTCTTTTTATCTAACACCATTTAAAGCAAATGTAGCCTTAAACAATTGCAGTACAAAATAAATTACAAATAACCCGGAGTTAGTAATAGAAAAATATTGGAATGTACATAACAAATAAAGATATACACAAAAAGAAAAAAGAAACATTGGTTTTGGATGCAAACACTTCTCTTGGGCCATTATAGTGTCTTACGTGAGTCAAGGCGGTACAGGATTCAATGTTGATATATATATGAGGTTCAACTACCGAAATCCTGTTATTTCAAGTTATTTCAATTTGGCTTCTCTGCAGTACAAGGCAATCACTAAACTCCTTGTTATATTGCATCATTTATATTGTTGATTGGCCAGGCAGCTCCTCCACCAACGATCACTCGCCAATCAGAGAGCTTGATAACACGATCACTCACCAATCAGAGAGCTTGCCACACAATCACTCACCAATCAGAGAGCTGGCCACACGATCACTCGCAAGTGAGATAACTAACCATAAACACTAATCATCTCTTAAGTTTCAGAACACACTATTCGTGGTATGGGAACCTTGCCTTGTTACATCTTACGAACGAACATAGCTCGCACACTAAGCTCCGCCTCTCCTTTCCAATTCACCAATCACAAGCCGTTTTTTATGCACCACTTCAGTAGAACACTTCGGAATGTCAATGATCATTACACTTCCGTGTAAAACCGCGCTCTATTGCCCTATATTTTTTCCATGCTAGCACATTAACAGAAACGTGGTCCCAGTTATAATACGCTTCGGAAAGAACACATATACAGAACTAGAATTAACATCCACATGGAAGGATAATTCGTGAGTTTTCCTAACCTGGGGCCAGATTCACGAAGCAGTTAAGCAAGTATTTACAAACGTGTACATCCTTTCTCAGTCTTTGACGACTTTGGTTGCATATGTATAACAGTTTACATGCATGAAAACATCTCAATTAACTGTTGTTATTGTTGTAAGCAGCCTCCTGTAGCTTCGGAGCTCATTAACTGTTTAATAATTACAAGCAAACCCGACAAAGATTGAGAAAAGATGTACAGGTTCGTAAGTGCTCGCGTAACTGCTTCATGAATCTGGCCCCAGAGATTTAAGGGTTTTAATTAGTTTTGGCGACTGGCTTAAGCTCTACACTGACAAGTACTATACAGATGTTTGAGCAAAAGAAAGAAATGAGATTTTACGGACCGAAAAGACCCACACTGGGCGTACGTATCCGTATCGACGACCCTTCACTGCTGGGAAGAGTATCGAGTCGTCTTAGTTTTGTGTACACCTGGCATTGACACAATTATTATGCCACAGAGGGATATATAAGAAATATTTTTTTTTACAATTTACAATTTCAGTAAAATAAATCATGGCAAATGATGAGGAGCATAGGAAAGTTTATGATATATAATAGTAAGCATGCCACATGGGAATGCCACAAATATATATATATATATATATATATATATATATATATATATATATATATATATATATATATATATATATATATAATACAGTATACACCATGCATGCTGCAGTAGGGTGTGGCAGATCCATATGCATATATATTATATGCTGGACATATACTATATAGCGGTATATGGCACATAACAACTGATTTCCGATTGAAGACCTTCACAGGCACATAGCACATGATAAACTTCAATTCATATTTGTTTACAAATGCCTGTCATTCCAGTAACCTTGAGAGATTACAGGGAGTGAGTTTAAGCAGAATATGCTATTGAAACTGCAATTGACAACGAATCTCTACCATCAAATATTCAGTACTTAAGACACTGACAGGGGCCTTGCCATGCAAACCTAATTCAAACCTGGCGCTGAACCTTACACTGCCTCTCAATAAGGCTCTTTTCATCTTAATACAAGCTTCTATTGCCTCCAAGCATAAACATTACATGGAGGGTAGGCTGAGGTTGATATGAATCACATAAATTCAACTCCTTTAATACATGTATCCAAAGAAGCTTCGCCGAACGTGTGATTAACACCTATTTTCACATTAAGACTGTACCCAACGCTCTCAATGATTCCATTCCAAATTCCTGTCTATAGTTTCATGCCAGTCTCCTCCTCTTGCAAAAAAAAACTCTTAAGAGGCGTAAGCACACTCGCCAAAAATAACACAGCTTGAACAACGATAATTTTTTTGTTAATATGGATATTATTGTAAACCACTAAAGACCCTATAATTAAGCTGGCTAGACTGTACAAGAACGCCGTGGCGTCATTTGGCATTCGATAGACGAGGAGGGGACAAAAATGTAGGAGTATAATTTACATTAGAACATTCATTAGTGAATGTTAATAAAAGTATGATTTCCATCAATTAGAACATTCATCCTATCCCATATAATGACGACCTATCATAGATCTAACATTAATAAACACATACGTACAGTACATACATTCATACGCATATTCCAAAGACCTGTATACAGTGCTAACCATTATATATATATATAGTGTGTAGGTCACCATAATATTACAGTAATGCTATTATCATTAGGTAAAGAAGAACTATGGTTTATATCCCTGATGGTCGGGCAGCGGGCGTTAGGACGGAGAAAGGCCCCTTTATCGGCGGCAGGCACTCCACCAGCTTGAGACGGGGCAAGACAATCCTATCCCAGAAATTAAGATGCTTTTAATCAGCATCCAGGTATAGCTAGATGAGTTCAGTATCCATATATTTCTGCTAGATGAGATAGGCAGCATCCAGATAATGCTGGGTTTAATATCTAGCAATACTTGGATGCTCATAATCTCAAATTGGAATAATTGGATAATGAGTCTCATTTTGTAACTCCTGGATACTAGTTATCTCATCTAGCAATAGCTGAATGCTGATTATAGCCCATTTAAAATTATTTGTATGATGATTTTCTCCTCCAGTAAGAATGCTTATAATGATTATGAAAGCATGATGAATATGAAAGAATGCTGATTATGAATATGAAAGAATGCTGATCATGAATATGAAAGAATGCTGATCATGAATATGAAAGAATGCTGAATATGAATATGAAAGAATGCTGATTATGAATATGAAAGAATGCTGATTATGAATATGAAAGAATGCTGAATATGAATGCTGATTATCTCATCTAGCAATGCCTGGATGCTAATTATCTCAATTATAAATACCTGGATGCTGATTAGCATCCACGTATGTCTAGATGGGATAATTACGAGATAACCGTCATCCAGGTATTGCTACATAAAATAATTAGTATCAAGATATTCCTAGAAGAGATTATCAGCATCTAGGTATACCAAGATGATATAAAAATCAGAGAATATAAACGTAAGATAATCAGCTGCCAGGTACCAAGGAGAGAGCTAGACGCGTTTACATGTATGAATATATAGCTAAACATATAAGGTAATGTGTAAGATATGAAGATGCTGGGACAGAGAGACAGTGACATGGGTCACAGAGGAGAGACAGAAGCACTGGCCACAGAGAGACCCTAGACTTGAGTGACAAGATCTGTGAACATTTCATCTCACAGAACACATGATTACGTGAGATAGCGTGAGATGATGAGACTTGGGGCATCAAATAACACACGGAGAATGACATGTGGGTGATGTGGTATGAGGGTGGGCGTGGTGGGTGATGTGGTATGAGGGTGGGCGTGGTATGAGGGTGGGCGTGGTGGGTGATATGGTATGTGGGTGGGCGTGGTGGATGATGAAGTATGAGTGACCAGTGTTGGGTGGGTGGGTGTGCTTGAATCGCGTGGAGCTGGTGGAGGCCACCTAATATAGCATTGTGTTGATCACAACCAACACCCCCGCCCTGCCCGCGCCCTCACAACCCGGACCGCACGCCCCCACGCCCACGCCCCGAGGGCGCAGCCGTGGGTAGTGGGCTGTCCCCCGGTTTTGATTAGTACTGAGGTACAGTGATATAGAGGAGAGTACGGAGCGAGCCGCGAGCCACGCCCAGCACCGCCCGCGTCAAATCATCCCGCCCGCGTTACCATGGGCGTCAGAGCGCCCACAGCGGCGGGCGTGTAGCACCCGTGCGCAGGGGAGGAGAGTGGGGCCCCGCGGCCCGCCGGACTGGGCCCTCAGCAGTGCAGTTGAGGGCCCAGTCCGCCCCGTGATTGTACTTTGTAGAAGAGCGAGACCCTGAGTAGTGGAGCGCCCAGTGGCCACGTGGGGCTCACGCGGGCGTGAGGCTGAAGGACACGGTGAGGGGCCGATGGACACGGCGGGCCACGGGCAGGTACACCAAGGAGGGCACGAACTGTCTCTCACCCTGCCTCTCCTCCTCCCTCTCACTCCCGCCACCTCCCTCACATCCCTCATTGTTCATTAGGAACGGTTGCATCACGAAACGTCCCGCTGACTGCGGCTTAGTGGGCGTGGCGTGGGTGGTCGGCACGCCCGGACCCGCGCGGTGCTGCTCCCGGATGTGCTGGCGCAACGCCGCTAGGCGCTGCGCCACTGCGCCGCATTTCCGACACTTGAAAAGGCGGCGGTGGACAGGTGGACGGCCGAGCCAGGTGCCACGTGCGCGGGGGTTGTGCGTGGCGTGCACGTGCGCCAGACACAGCGCACGTGACCTGAAGCGACGGCCGCACTGAGAACATCGCCAGCGCTTCCTTCGCTTCGGGGCCGGGGCGGGCGCCGGGGCTTCATCGCTCGTCCCCGCTGACACCTTGAGGGGCTCAGAGGTTTCGGGCTCTGCTGAGTGCACTTCTTTCTCGAGTAAAGGCTTCAGAAGACCCTGAAGCTGATGCTGCAGAAGATGGTGCTGGTAGGCTTCCAGCCCTGGCAATACTTGTGAACACAGCGGACACGGAAACGTCTGTCCTAAAACACCCGGTAAGGGCGGCATGCCCCGGGCGTGGGTACGGGCATGGGCAATGAGTAATGCTGGTGATTGTGCTGTGAAAGGACATATGGAGCACTGCAGGGTTCGGGTCTTGGAATCCTCGGCTGCAGTCTGTAGGTCGGTGTCAATAGATGCGTCTGGAGAGCCGTGCATCTTGATGACGTGCAGTTGCAGAGAGACCAAATCAGGCACGGCAAGACCGCACAGGCCACACGTCGGCCCAGTCTTCTTCGGCGACTCCTCTAAGCCCAATGAAGTCTCAATCTCGCGCCACTTTTCCTTGCCGGCGTCGTCATGGTCGCTCGTCAAGTGAGTCTTGAGCCATTTGCGGTTCTTGAAACGCCGAGGACACAGAGGACAGGATTCGATCTCGGACTGAACAATTCCTTCGTCTCCCTCGCGTCCTTCTTCGACCATTCCATGAGTGTTTTGTTTGTGTACACGCAGGAAATATTTACTGCACAGTTCTTTGTTGCACAGGTCACAAGTCACGCCGCCTGAGACCCCGTTCTCTACATTGATGCCGTGCATCTTAAGCATGTGTGTCTTCATAAAGTATTTATTACACAGTTCTTTGTTGCATATTTCACAGTAGGACCGAGAGGTAGACTGAGGTTTTCTTTCTTCTCGACTCTCTACTTCCGCCCTAATTCGCTCCATGAAGGAGGTGGGCGGCGCGGGTGGCGTGAACACCCCGTGGGTGCTGAGGAGGTGCTGCTGCAGGATGTACCGGGAGAAAAAGTCTTTCTTGCAGATGTTACAAAACGCTTGATTTTCTCCTGAGGTAGGTGTGGATGGAGGTGATGCTTTTAGATTGACTTCCCTTGGGGGTTTTGGAGTCTGAGCTCCTTCGCTGGAAGGCGCCGAGCCCTCCTCGTTCCCCAGAATCCCATGTTCAGTCATCATGTGCGCACGAAGAAAATACTTGTTACCGACGTCTTTGTTGCACATCCTACATCTCAGACCCATTTCTCCTTGACGGTTCAGCTGGAGTATCATAGATTGAAGTTTTCGGAGGTCTTCACTGGCGTCGGACTCCCCAGAGCCAGCAGATTCGATCACCGAGGGACGGGGCACATCTTCAGCCCTCTCTGGTTGACCTTCATCCGAGTTAACTGTTTGTTGTGGCCTCTCAAGCTCCAGTCGAGCCTGCTCCCTCTGCTCATCTTCCTGCTTCAATAACCTCTGCTGAAACTCTAGTTGCTTATGCTGTTCTTGTAGTCTCTTTTGGTGCTGCTGTTGCTGTTGTCTAGCCTGTTGTTGAGCATGCAGCGCAAGTTGTCGCAGCTGCTCGTGCGGTGACTGGTGTGGGTGAAAAGAAAGAGGCTCTTGTCCAGCTTCTTGGCCTGATCCATGGAAATAGTATTTGTGCATCTGCAGTAGGTAAGGATTGGGGAACGGACGACGACATAAATCACATTCAAGGTCACCTTCCATGTCCGGTAGTGTTGGACGCACATAAAGGGCCTGTCGCTCCAGTAGTCGAGCTAGGTTCATTGGGGAGCTCTCCTTTTGTTGACTTTTGCTTCTGTCAGAGAATTCAGGGGTATAAATGCCATGTTTCTTAATTCGATGTGTACGGAGAAAATATTTGTTACAAAACTCTTTGCAACAGAGTTCACAGAAAGCGTCGGGGTTGATTACTCCCAACTGACGCAGCTGCTCATGTGTAAACTTGGTCCCTGGAGGCGCCTGCACCATGGCCGGCTGACCCACCCGGGCAATAATGCCAGTGTCTCGGGAGCTTTCATCAGCGCTGCTTCCCCCGGGAGTTCGATGACCTTCACGAATAGGGTCTCGAGCACTATCCCGGCCCTCTGGTCCTGCCTCACGGCCCTCAAGACTACTGTCGAGACCCACGAGGCTTCCTTCACGGCCTTCAGGCTCTACTTCAGGTCCAGCGGGACCTTCTCGCCGTTCGTATATTTTGTCCCTATCAGGCATTTCCCCCTCGTGAATTCTTAGACCTTGGCGACTTTCTGGTCGTTCTTCCCGCCTCTCTGAGCCTTCCTCTTCTTGTCTTTCAGGCTCTTGTTTAATGCTAATATGAGCCTTTTCCTTAAAATCTTCCGTAATTTCCTTGAAGTTGGTGCGCTCTCCTTTCTCAAGTTCACTCTCCGCCTCACTATTCTGTTGTTCTGAGTGCTGTTCTTCTCTCTCCTGATAAAGTTGCTCCAACGAACTTTCAGCCTGACTAGCAGATTTGTTTTCCTCTTTTTGCTCATGGTCATGTTTTTGATTACCTAGCATCCTCTCCCGTTGTTCACGTTCGTATCGTTCATGTTCTAGCTGCTGTTCTCTATATAAATCTCGTTCCCGTTGTCGCTCTCGTTCCCATTGGTCACGTTCTCTCTGTTGCAGTTCTCTCTCCCTCTCTCGTTCACGGTGTTGCCGTTCACGTTCTAAATATTGTTGCTGCAAACGTTCGCGATGATGCTGCTCCAAATCTCGTTGTTGTTGCCTTTCCCACTCCCGCTGCTGCTCTTCCCTCACCGTCTGCATGTCGTGTGCGTCGAGGGGAAAGTCATGCGAGGACTCTGCTAACCGATCGAGGTGTGGGAGAGGTTCGTCCCGTTCTTCCCGTTGATTGTACTGCTCATTGCTGCTATGGGGTTCCTGTTTACCCCAAGAGTCACTACTCTGATGGTTTTCCTTCATCGATTCTCTTGATCCCTCAGCATTTCTAGGTATTTCTCTTAAAGCATCCCAGGGTGATCCCAAGGGCCTTTCCCAAGGACTTCGTGCTGGCGTATCTCTTGATTGGTCCCTTGGTTCTCTAGTCAGTTCCCCAATATTTTTTCCAGAGTCCCAGAGTTCTCGTATTTGCTCTCGAGATTCCTTCAGTGCCTCCCATGGACTGAAGTACTCCCTGGGGTCTCTGCGATCTGGACTGTGCTTGCGTCCCTCGCTAGGTGTTGGAGTTCTTGGGTTTCTTGCAGACTGAGGAGAGGTGCTATGGGGTGAGGGGAGAGGAGCAACGATGTGGGGTCCGTGGGCTTGCAACTTGTGGGTGTTGAGTGCTGCTCGCCCTCCGATATCCCTCCTACAGGCATCGCACCAGCCTTCAGGTCTATCTGGCGCCACTCGGACGAGCACCTGACCAGGGCTCTTGGGTTTAGTTACTACATCGATGCTTATGCCGTGGATCTTCGACTTGTGACGCTTTAAGAAGTATTTGTTGCAAAATTCCTTTTGGCACAGCTCACAATAAGCCTCCAGATTAATGACTCCTCCAGGCTTGCTGTTGTTACTGCTGCTGCTGCTAGGTTCTGTCTTTACCATGGGCATGGGTTTGCTGACACTAGCAGGGGTGGACAGAAGTGGCGGTCTCAGCGGGAAATTGCTCATGGTAGCTGCAATGAAGGCTCCAGCATAAGGAGACCCTACTAGGCCACCTGCACTGAAACTAGGACCCATAGGTGAAGCGAGCGGAACACTTGGACCCATCGGAGAGGCCAGGGATACACTGGGACCCAGAGGAGTGGAGTGACCAGAGGCCAAGCCCGTGGGAGAGCTGCTAAACTCGGGAGAATATATACCATGCTTATTGGCTTTGTGAGTTTTGAGGAAGTACTTATTGCAAAATTCTTTGTTGCAGAGATCGCAATACGCCTGTTGGTTAAAGATTCGATGGTGCTGACTATTGGCTAAGGAAGATGGTGAAGGATTCTTTGGGGGATGACTTCCCGCTGAAAGGCGTTCGTGCTCCGCATGTTGCAGGAACGGCAACAGAAAATGAGGTGGACCTAACGGCAGTAGGCCGGGTAGAGAGAATTTCATATCTCCGAAAGATGGTGGCATAGGAACTGAGATGGGCGGGCTACTTCCATGGTCATCGTGCGGTCTGTTGGGCGGCCCTCCGCCCTCCCACCTGGGACTGGAGAGGTTGAGGGGTGTGGCCCTCTCCTCACTCTTGAGTCGCTCTGCGCTCTCTTGCTCTTGTCGCAGCTGCTGCTGGCGGGCTTCGTCGTCGCTCAGGAGACGTCCAATGTGCTCCTCGATAATGTGTCGTCTGATGCTGTCGTCGGAGGACATTTGCAGGTGGCAGTGAGGACACGTGAAGCTTTCGTCCGCTTCCGGTGAGGGATTTGATATTTCGGAATCGAACTGCGTTTCTTCTGTTTTAATTGGCGTTTGTTGGTGAGTGTCGCCCGTCTCGCCGTGGGGCGTGGGGAGGCGCACCGGCTTGCTCTGTTTGCGTCGCTTCTTGGCCGAGACGGAAAGGTGGTCGTCGCCCAGTGCCTTGCTGTAGTAGTGGGCGAGCTGGTCGTTGAGGCTGGTCTCTTCGTCTTCTGTCGTGGCGTCACCTCCGGAGGTTGACATGTCGTGGGGGTCGCCCCCCGAGGAGTAGTGGGAGGTGACGGCCTGGAAGTGGGCGTGCAGGTAGGCGTGATGGGGTGCAGCGGTGTCGTCGCCGGCGGTGTTTGGGGAGGGAGGGAGGGCGTGGGCGTCCCTCCCAGCGTGGGGTGTCGTCCCCCGTGACACCAGTGCCTCCAGCAGCCCGCTGTTCAGTGCCGCAGATGCCATCTTACCGCGCCCGCCTGAAATAATAGAAACAAGACGTTACTGACCATTGCTAACACCGGACTGTTAATTTACATATTGCAAAGCTCTCAAGTGTGTTGCATGCAATATTTCATGTGTCATTGCCCAGTGTGTCAGCGACAGTGTTTCACGTGTCAAATGCCATAAGCTACAGTACAACATAAAAGTGTCACACGTCAGCTTTCCTGATGTCAGCATGTCATATCACTGCCAGGTCAAAGAATGTCACTTTCTACTTGCATCATATACGAATGACAAGTACATAGCAACACTTAAAATTCATTGAGCTCCATGCACTACAACCCCTAATTATGACTATTAAGAAACCCCCCAAAAATGATAACACAAGAAATAATTATATCAGTAGTCAAATAATTATATTATCTAGATAACAAGATGAGAATTATATGGTCACACAGGATGTCTTAACACACTCCAAGATACTCTGGAAGGTGTCTTGTATGGTAGGGTAGCTCCCTGCCTCGACCTTCCATCACTCGCTCTCAATGTGCCTTCTTTTCTACATTATGGTCCCCCAACGTACAAATTACAAGGTATTATGAAAAGTAGCGCATCATACATATATATAATGTGTGTGTCGCTCCAATCACAAATCAACTTGATAATGATCCAAGACGGACCGAAACGTCGTCGTCGTCTCATCTGGTGTGTGGTTCAGCCTTCATATCTTCATCCCACGTTATTGTGACGTATCGTCTGCATATATGTGTGTGTGTGTGCATAACATTAGTGAGTGTTTCATGTAAATATTTACCTATACATAATGTATTTAAGTACATTTGGTGATGGTTTTGTCTAGTGTTCCTCATCCCCTATAGGTTGTCAATCACTGTTCAGTTCTGGGTAACATGACTCTGACTTAGAGCTGTGAAGGAAGAGGCACTATGGCTCTGTAGAGAGAGAGAGAGACAGATGACAAAAGACCCCGAGTTACTGGCTATGAGAGGCAGTAAGAAGCATGACAATGTGGATTGCAATTCCATAATGCGAATTGAGTTGCACAATGCAAGCATTGAATAACGAAGATGTTGCTGCATATTGCGAAGAGTGTTGTATAATGCGGATAATACTGCACAATGCACGGGTGTTGAGCAATGCACATTGTGCTGAATAGTAGAAATAATGTTGTATAATGCCTCTGATGCTTCATTGTGGTGCTACATAGAGGTGAGGGTGATTTTTAATGTGGATGATGTTTACTCCGTATGGCATTGTTTACTGGTTTCACTGCATAATGCATAAGATATTGCAGAGTGAAGAAAACGTGGCACTGTGTATGCATTGCATGGTGTAAACAGGTGTGGCATATTGCGTATGTTGTATTATTTGCATGGTGTTGTATTTCAGGTATGGTGTTGCATAATGTATAAAATATTGAATCAATTCAAACCTCCATACATTATTCATGATTTCGTTGATGTATAAATGTATGTAAATATACATGCTAACCAAATATATGTCAGTGTTTACAAGCAAACATTTATGTATGTATACTTTTGAATTCATATATACGTCTGTATTCATATGTACGTTTGTATGCATATACGTTCGTGGTGTTCATGTTCACATGTGCTTAAATGCTTTTTAAATTTGTAATAAAAAATAAGTACCAAAACAAATTGAATTCTTTGTTAATTCTAATATACAGTGGTTCGGTGCCCACTATCTCTCAGTGGAAGAGATGGGAAACAGGAGCATAGTTGAGGTGTTGCTGGGTATTGAGAAAGGGACAGAGGGTAGGGAGGATAGGTACAAGGTGCGGTTAGATAAGGGTCAAGTAAAGGGGCGGGCCACGCCTGGGCTGGTGATCATAAAGAATGCAAAAGATTCCTTGGATTCATCACGACTAGAAGTCACGCTAACGGCGGGCTGGCTGGTGTTGAGTTTTTGTGGTATGGGGTCTGTGTGTGTGTGTGTGTGTGTGTTCATCTACTTGTGCTTGCGGGGGTTGAGCTCTGGCTCTTTGGTCCCGCCTCTCAACCGTCAATCAACTGGTGTACAAGTTCCTGAACCTACTGGGCTTTATCAAATCTACACTTGAAACTGTGTATGGAGTCAGCCTCCACCACATCACTTCCTAAGGCATTCCATTTGTCGACCACTCTTGATAGTAAAAAAGTTCTTTCTAATATCTCTGTGGCTCATTTGGGCACTCGGTTTCCACCTGTGTCCCCTAGTGTGTGTGTGTGTGTGTGTGTGTGTGTGTGTGTGTGTGTGTTCTACTTCCCTATTAGTGGCTGCAGGATCGAGTATTGGCTCTTAGACCCCATTTTTCTAGCCACTAAATGTTTAAATCAATAACTCCTGTACAATTTACTTATCATATTTTGTTTTCAATTTATAAATAAAGTTTGTTTCCTCAACTTGCTACTTCAGTTTACTCCATTTTCCGACGGCTCGAATGATAAATGAAAACTTTGTAACTTCTTAGTTTTATTTCATGTTCCAAATTCTCGATGTCTTCCTCGTTTTCAATGAAAACCAGGTCTAATAGGCTCGGTGTATCGTCTTCTCTTTCCTTTGTATATTCCTTTATATGATGTGATAGGAAATTCCTGTCTGTAACGTCTACTAAATTTGCTCCCCATGTTACTTTCCCACCATGGGGATTCCTTCATTCAAATCGATCTTTCCGTGACTGAAGTCTCCCATGGCAAGTTTCGCTCTCATTCTGTGAGCAGCTGTTGCTGCTCTCTGCAGTTCATCTATACATGGCTTGTAATTATATTTATGTGATGATCTTCTACTGTTTCGTGGAGGATTGGAGATTAACAAGACCACAATCATCTTCCCATCTGCTGTCAGTTCTAGGTATGGAGTTTGTTTTCATTAGTGTCTCGATTTTCTTCCATTTCCGCTTTATTAGGAGTGTCACTCCCTATCACTATCTGTGTCCTTTCTTCCCTTATCATTTGAAATGCCCCCTGGAAAAATTGCAGTGTGTGTGCTATTTGTGCTTGCGGGAGTTGAGCTTTGGCTCTTTGGTCCCGCCGCCTCAATTGTCAATCAACAGGTGTACAGGTTCCTGAGCTTACTGGGCTCTATCATATCTACACTTGAAACTGTAGGTGGGTGTGGATGTGTGTGGGTGTGGATGTGTGTGGGTGTGGATGTGTGTGGGTGTGGATGTGTGTGGGTGTGGATGTGGGTGTGGATGTGTGTGGGTGTGGATGTGTGTGGGTGTGGATGTGTGTGGGTGTGGATGTGGGTGTGGATGTGTGTGGGTGTGGATGTGTGTGGGTGTGGATGTGTGTGGGGGTGTGGGTGTATGGGGGCGTGTATAGGTGCTTGTGTGGGTACGGGTGTGAATACTTTTTCACATGGACGGAACACGAACAAGTGGAAACAGGTGGAAACTAAGTACCCAAATAAGCCACAAAAGACATTAGAATTTGTTTTTCACTGTCGGAGGAGATTACAAATTTAACGAATTAAGAAGTGATGTGGTAGAGGCTGGATTCATACACAGTTTTAGATACAGATTAGGACCGAGTCCAATAGCCTCAGGAACCTGTACACCTGTTGATTGGTGGCTGAGAGGCGGCACCAAAGAGCCAAAGCTTTCCCCCCGCAAGCATAACACTAGATGATTACACACACGTATACACCCCACACTCACTAAGCACCAAACATGAATCAATAGCAAACTTAAAGATACATAAAGGCCCCTCGGCAAAACACGTAATTTACATGAAATCAATAGAAAGTTAAAACAAATAAGGCGATGAATTCTGTTTGAAGTCATTCATGTGATAAAAAAAAACATACACACACACCGTATGGAAATGGGAGAAATATCCTACGTATTACTCCCATTGGCAAATGGTAATAATATCAAGTATGATGAGGCCATGAGGTTGTTGAGCTGTAATGAATTCACTTATGTTGAGGCCATTAGGTAATAGAGGTTGTATAATGATTCGCCAAGGTTACAGAGTTTGTACAATAATTCATCAAGTTTACTAAATTTCATTATACACCTAAGTTACACAGGTTGTATAATACGCCAAGGTTCCAGAGGTGGTATAATGATATACCAAGTTCACGAAGGTTGTGTAATGATACTTCAAGGTTACAGAGGTTGTATAATGGCACACCCAGGTTACAGAGGTTGTATAATCATACATCAAGATTACAGAGGTTGAATAATGATACACCCAGGTTACAGAGGTTGTACAATAATACCCCAAGATTACAGAGGTTGTTTAATGATACACCAAGGTTACAGAGGTTGCATAATGATACACCAAGGTTACAGAGGTATAATCATGCACCCAGGTTACAGAGGTTGTATAATGCAACACCTAGATAACAGAGACTTCGACAATGACGGAGAAAAACCAAAAGTTGTAGCTGGTTGGTAAGATATTGTCAGTGATCACCTATTGGTATAAATATATAACTTGGATTAATGTTGATCCTTGTAATGGCAGCAGCAACAACAACATAATCTCCAGGGCCCAGATTCACGAAGCAGTTACGCAAACACTTACGAACCTGTACATCTTTTCTCAATCTTTGGCGGCTTTGTTTCCAATTATTAAACAGTTAATGAGCTCCGAAGCACCAGGAGGCTGTTTATAACAATAACAACAGTTGAATGGGAAGTTTCCATGCTTGTAAACTGTTTAATAAATGAAACCAAAGCCGTCAAAGATTGAGGAAAGATGTACACGTTCGTAAGTGCTTGCGTAAGTGCTTTCGTGAATCTAGGCTCAGGGTGTTACTCTGGTCATTTACTAAGCTGAGAGCAACAAATTCTACTTCCATTTAATCTTTCATCATGACTTTTGTGGTTTAAAAGTTTAGGTTCCAGTTCGACTTCCTTCGTGTTTATTGCAGAAGCTATTGGCTGTTTTGTCTATGCTTTATACTTTTGTAATGATCACATCCTCTCTGCTTCAATATTCCAATTTGGATTTGGATTTAAAATTTGTTTGTAGGCTTTGTATTCGTAATCTATATATGGAGAGCGCTTCGTTTAACTATTTTCATCGATAGTTTCCTCCTATTAATTGCCTTTATATAGAAAATAGGTTTACTTATCATCTTTCTGACTCATGTCTGTGTGTTGAAATATCATCTATACTTTCTAACGATGGTCCCATCCATTTCAAATAGGGGTATTCAGCTAGGGGTACTAACTTAAGGGTACTCACCTAGCGGTACTCACCTAGAATTTACATTTGTCTACAAAAACGAGCTGTTAGCTCTTGGACTCCGCCTTTCTAGCTGCCGGTTGTCTAATGTGCTATATCTCCCGACCTATTTTCCTCAATCATATCCACTACATATATCTCTGACACACACACACCCAGGAAGCAGCCCGTAGCAGCTGTCTAACTCCCAGGTACCGATTTACTGCTAGGTAACATGGGCATCAGGGTGAAAGAAAGTTTGTCTATTTGTTTTTCCTAGTCCGGAAGGGAGGAGGAGGGAGGAAAGGAAGATGGAAGAGAGAGAGAGAGCAAGGAAGCCGGAGGGGAGGAACAGAGATGGGTTGACAGGCAGGCGGATAGATGCAGGTACAGGGACAGACAGACAGACAGACAGACAGAGACAGACAGAGACAGACAGAGACAGACAGAGACAGACAGAGACAGACAGAGACAGACAGAGACAGACAGAGACAGACAGACAGACACAGACAGACACAGACAGACACAGACAGACAGACACAGACATCAGCTACAGAAGCCGGAGGTGGCGGGGTCGCCCACGGCAGGTACCGCCACGCCCTCAACACCGGTCACTTCTCTTAAACGTGAGTTATATTGACAACCTAAATTATTCCTCCAGACGAAAATGGTGAATCACACAGTCACAATCCCAGCCCTCTGGTACCCGTTACACACACACACACACACACACACACACACACACACGCACACACACACGCACACACACACACACACACACACACAAACACACACACTCACTCACTCACTCACTCACTCACTCACTCACTCACTCACTCACTCACTCTCTCTCTCTCTCTCTCTCTGAGCCTCTCGACCTAGTGAATAGAGCTTGGGGGTCGAGGTCCTAATGACCCGGGTTCGATTCCTGGTTAACGCAGAAACAAATGAGCAGTTTCTTTCACCAGATTCGCCTGTTCACCTAGCAGTAAATAGGTACCTGGGAGTTAGACACCTGCTACGGGCTGCTTCCTGGGGTATATGTGTGTTTGAGAGAAATATATGTAGTTGGCTGGAGTCGAAATATAAGAAAACCGACGGTTAGAAAAGGTTGGTCCAGGAGCTAACACCTCGATCCCGCAGGCACAATTACATACAAATATTAAATACTCACTTGAGCGCGGGCGAAGTCCAGACTTCTAATCATGAGAGACTTCAACTATGGAAATATCGACTGGGAGAACAAGGAACCACATTCCCTTGACGTGTGTGTGTGTGTGTACTAACCTATTTGTGCTGGCGGGGGTTGAACTTTGGTTCTTTGGTCCCGCCTCTCAACTGTCAATCAACTGGTGTTCAGGTTCCTGAGCCAACTGGGTTCTATCATATCTATATATAAAACTGTGTATGGAGTCAGCCTCCACCACATCACTGCCTAATGCATTCCATCTGTTAACTACTCTGACACTGAAAAGTTCCTTTCTGTGTGTGTGTGTGTCATTGGGAATACATATATCAGCATCTGACCTGTTGTTTATTTAGCGATAGTAATATGTAGTTACGTTATGTTGTCTAGTACTACGTCCCTAGGACTGCTTTTTCTCAATCTCAACTGTGGAACAGTGAGTGATGCTGGCGTCTATTCTCCTCCCTTTCTTCCCAACCTCTGCAACCGACTCCTTCCCCAATCGTTACAGCTGTATGTTCAGCCCTACAGAGCTCCCTTCTCCACAGCTGTCTTCTCTACAGGACCCTCCACAGCCTCCACAGCTCATACATTGAAGGAATCCTTTTTTTTTAAGTCCTGACTATCTTTTTTATTTAAATTCCAACCCTGTCCTCCCGTTTATCAGTCTATTGTTTTAATGTCTCCTTTGTTTCTGTCTGTGGTGGTAGATTTGATCTTTGTTTCTGTGTCTTGAATTCGGCGATTAAATCGATGATTCTTATTTTGACTGGTGAGATGCGTGTGAATGTATGGTGTGTGTGTGTGTGTGTGTTTGCGTGCGTGTGTTTTGTGTGTGAGTGAGTGATTCAGTGAACAGATAATGAACAACTAAGCCCATACACATAGCTTTAGGATGAATCATTCAATAAACAAATATATATTGAGCATGTACTTCACCCTCTTTCAGAACTCTACCGCTCCCTACAATCTACCACACCATCTACCACCCCTACTACCATACCATCTACCAAACTAACCATATCTATCAGACTTTCAACCAAATCCTCTACCACAGTCCCTTCACCAGTCACTACATATTGAACCACATCAACCAGTTAAGTCCGAGATGTCAACAATCTAAATTCATTTTAAACATGAATAATGAGTCTTACAGACTCATCAGCTTTGAGACACCCAGTTTCTAAACGAAAGTATGAATTAATCTAGGGTAGAGAAAGGTGTGTAAGTTGGGGGTACATTTCCCTTGACTTTTCTGTTGCTCATCCCATTGTGAGAGTTTATTCTTCTTCAGCGGCTTAAGAGCTGAGAGCTCTGAAAGCAGGTGAAGCCTGAGGCAGCCTGAATAGGGGCTTTAGGGTGCTAAAGGCTGGCCTTGCTACCCTATTAACTCTCGCTTCCCCCTTCCATAGGTCAGTACCGCCAATTCTCACTACTAGACTAGGGTCTAGTTTCTCAGTTTTTTGACTAATCATGAGTAGTCTACTGGACTTGTGTTAATTGGTTAATGGTGTTACTCTGTCCTGCAAAAAGTAGCAGCGTCCAATCTACTCTCGCTTCCATAGTTTAGTTTAACAGGATAACTCCTGTTATCCAGTTATAACAGACAACCATTACTTGAATTCCAAACAGTTTAGCCGTACCCCATACACCCACCACAATTCATTCGCTATATCTTGAGGTTATCTTGATGATTGATATGATGATATCAATCATCATGAGATGATATCACCACAATCTACTCGCCATCCTACTACAATCCACTCGCCCTCCCACCACAATCCACACCCATCACCTCGGATGCGAGAGTCATCAGGTATTTTCCTACGTGGATGTCAGAAAACTTGAGATGAACATCCGTATAGAACACTATCAATTCTAGTGTGTGGTCTGGTCAACATATTTCAGCCACGTTATTGTGACTCTTCGTCTGCACAAGAAGCATTTCCATCCTCCTCTCTCTAAATCGAAGTTGAAATATCAAAAATAATCTAGGTTGAAGAACTTGATAAACACAAATAAAATGTGACAGTTCATGCACTTTGCAACCAGCTTGATCTATCATATAGTAGGCCTAGGGGGGCAATGACCCCTAACTCAATACAAAATGGATACGAACCCCTGTCCCCTTACTCTTTTTGTCTCTCCTCTCCCCTTAAACAATGAGATCAAAACACATGACGGAAAAAAAAGTTTATACTCCTATGTATATTATTGAATATACTCATGAGTATACTCATGTATACTTGATACATGACGCTACAGCTGCGACACTTCCTCATACATCCAGTGGCACTGGAGCCAGAGAATCACTGACTCATAAACACCTCATTTCGATCCGGCACTGTGAGGGTGGCACCTGGCCAGGGGGGGGGGAGAGGGAGAAGGGGGGTGGGAAGGGAGCATGGGAAGGGGGGTAGGGAAGGGGAGGAAGGATGGGAAGGGGGCGGTGGGAGTAGCTATGGGCCAGCCGCCGGAATTTGAGATAGGCGCGAGAAAGGGAGAGAGAGAGAGAGAGAGAGAGAGATTGGAAGAAAGGGAGGGAGAGAGAGAAAGAGAGAGGGTGGTGAGAAAGGAAGAGGAGGGGGGGTGAGGGATAAGTGAACATGGGATTGGGGGAGGGGGTGAGGGATAGGTGAACATGGGATTGGGGGGGGGTGATGGAATGAGGTGAATAGACAATTATTGAAAGATAGGAAAAGACGATTAGTGATTAGAATAATACACAAGTGACAAAGGGAGGGAAAATTATGAAATGAGGGAGAGAGGAGGATAAATTAGTGATGGGAGGGGGCTAAGAAAGTGTAGTTATGGAACAGTAACGGGAAGTGGAGAGAGAGAATGAGAATGAAGAGAGAGAGAGAGAGAGAGAGAGAAAGCAACAGTATTGGGGTAAAAGAGAGCTTATAAATTTCTACTTTAAAAACACACGAATTAAAAATTTAAACTGAAGCTATGAAAATAAGTATTTAAAAATACTCAACAAAATTACCACGCGAGAATAAATATTAAAAAAAAAATCACAACGTGGCAACTTAGTTCCGTTTCCATAAAGGAGATGCCAGATACTTCTTTACACTCCCAGAAGCCTTATCTCTCCCTGAATACCCTACACAACCCACAACAGAAGAATGCATCACACTCCCGTTAATGCCGACCCTTGCATCCCGATATATAAATATGGGCGGACTTAACAAGTGGCTCATTATTCGGTAAATTTAACAGCCATGTGCGGTTTAATAGACTCTCGTGGCGAAACCTGGTAACCGACCTTGGATCGATACAGCATGAAAAACAACAAACACTTGAAGCCTTCCAAGGCCAAGGCAAGTCCAACACGTGCTTCCTGGGGAGGCGGGAGAGAGTGAGAGAGAGGGGGATGAGACGGGGAGAGAGAGGGGAAAAAAGAGAGAGAGAGATCCCCAACAAATAATAAGCAGCAGCTCCAAGGGACTATCAGAGTAGCCTTGGGGAAGTAAGAAATGTCTCGGGAACCATTATTTCTTCAAGGACTACTGCTGCTGTTCAGGTACATGGGGTCAGGTGGTTCTTATAGGGACGAGGTTAAACTACCCGCAGTGATCGTTAGGCGCACGTGGCACTGCTTGATCGCACAATTTATTTATATTTGTAATAACACATTTAGCTACATATACATATACACTACCCTAGACTAAATGAAGGGAAGTACAGTGTCACAAAACTAGCTTAAATATATTTTTTGATTTTGCCCCGAGTGGCGAGTTTATTGGGCAGCGTCACTCATCCTGTGAGTAGACATACCGCCATAGCAGCATGTACAACACTCCCCAATAGGAAGAAAACCCGCTGGGTTGTTCATCCTGTGATGCTAAAAATCCCCCATCACACAGGATGGTTAGTCATACAGAGGCATGTGATCAGTAGCCTGCACTGGCAGACTCTGGGTGCATTATGAGGATATCATCATTAACACGAGAGTGAATAAAGTAATTGCAAAGCTCCAGGAACTTCGTACAAGGGTGACTGTGTCAAATGTCTATGGTGGTAGTGTAGTTCCATTGGTTAGTTACATTGGTACGAACGGGGCACCATACTACTATGATATATTTTTTATATATTATTTTTTACCACAGACGTGGCCACACATTTACAATGCTAACCAAAATATATACCGTCTCTTCTGTCCTCCATGGACAGGGTTAGTGATCTGTTAAACATATAGTTCAGTGATTTATTGAACAATCAACTACAGAAGGTGATTGTAGTGCTTTTTAAAGTTACGATAGAGGCAGCGATGCCCGTTCACTGCCGTTACAACTTAACCGACTAGTGCTTCTACTCGGGCACACGAGGTCAGGCAGCAGTGGTTGTTTATGGAGTCGTGGTTCGACTAGTTGGCTTAAACAATTGTTGAGTGTTGTATATGTGCACGCGCGTGCGTGTATTTACTATTTGTGTGTGCAGAATCGAACTATTGAACATACTGTGAGTGTATACGTATCTATTTGTATGCATATAATTCTAATCTAATCCAAATTCTTCTAATCTTTGCTCACCTAACTGTGCTCTGGCTCCTAGGCTCCAATCGACTGGTGTGGCAGGTCCTAAACCCTATGAATGTTGCCATATCATACTGTTTACCTGTTATTGATTTCGAGAGTTTGATTCTTGCAGCCTGAATGGAGACCAGGTTATTTTTGGGGTGATGACTTGATCGGTCAGGCTGTTGCTAGAAGTGGCTCGCAGACCAGTATATTCACAACTCTTGATTCTTTTACGCCTCTAATGGTGCTTCTCACACAGGAGCATTAGATAGAATAAATAGAGGGTCTCTAGCTCTTGTTAGCAAGCTTGGACATTTTACCTTCTCATAGAGCATTTCACCTAAGTGGAATTATATAAAATCATTTAACCTTATGGAAAATTTTATTGATATATGTAGTTAAAAGATATCTCTTTTTAGAGAAACAATTTTTGTGCTGATTTTTCGTATCTGTAAAGATTGAAAAGAAGCTTTGGTATGCATTTTGATCTATAATTTAAGGTTGTGAAAGAGTAACTGTGTAAACACAGTACCTATCATGGGATGAAGATTTTTATATTCTCCAGCATCTGGAGAATATAATCCAAATAAAATAAGGAAGGGAGTACCACCTCTGGCTGGAAGAAGGGGGGACCCATAGCCTCGGAGGAAACCACACATAACGCATTGGAGGGAATGTAGCTCCCCTCCAATACAGTTTCTGTGCTTTTCTCCTACCACCCCCTTCCTTTTTTTTTTTTTTTTTGCTTTATTGTGTATTTAAAGGTTACAAAACATACAAGACAAATGCCTAAAGGTTATTATCCAAATGTATAAAAATGCAGGCTATGAGTCACAATAACGTGGCTGAAGAATGTTGACCAGACCACACACTAGAAGGTGAAAAGACCTTCTTGAAGTTATCTTGAGATGATTTCGGGGCTTTAGTGTCCCCGCGGCCCGGTCCTCGACCAGGCCTCCACCCCCAGGAAGCAGCCCGTGACAGCTGGCTAACACCCAAGTACCTATTTTACTGCTAGGTAACAGGGGCATAGGGTGAAAGAAACTCTGCCCATTGTTTCTCGCCGGCGCCCGGGATCGAACCCGGGACCACAGGATCACAAGTCCAGTGTGCTGTCCGCTCGGCTCCCCGGGACGACGACGTTGAGAAGACAATTGACTTGAGAATGGTCCAGGACGGACCGAAACGTCGTCGTATCTTCACCTTCTAGTGTGTGGTCTGGTCAATGTGTAAAATTGTTTTGGTAAGGGAGCCGGTCGGCCGAGCGGACAGCACGCGGGACTTGTGATTCTGTGGTCCTGGGTTCGATCCCAGACGCCGGCGAGAAACAATGGGCAGAGTTTCTTTCACCCTATGCCCCTGTTACCTAGAAGTAAAATAGGTACCTGGGTGTTAGTCAGCTGTCACGGGCTGCTTCCTGGGGGTGGAGGCCTGGTCGAGGACCGGGCCGCGGGGACACTAAAAAAAAAAAAAAAAGCCCCGAAATCATCTCAAGATAACCTCAAGATATAGCTGTTCTCTCTCGTGAAGCCTGGCTATAGCTGCCGTTTTAGGAGAACTTGAGATCTCGAAAATATATTGGTTGTTGATTCCTATTTCCTGGGATTCTGATATTTTATATTTATAAACTGGAGTCTCAGTAGTCAGGTTTCTAGGCTGAGTTTTTGATTAGGCTTCTCATATATTTTTTTTTTCAAATTTTGCTGCGTTAGTGTAAATTTTCGATATATTGTCTGAAATGTGAATATCGTTCATGGAAAAGATAGGATCTTTTAGCCTAAATACCTACCTTACCTTGAGGTCACCTTGAGGTGCTTCCGGGGCTTAGCGTCCCCGCGGCCCGGTCGTCGACCAGGCTTCCTGGTTACCTGCTTTAACTACCGGTATGATTGTTAATAAAGCAATTGGGTCGTACAGTTCTTTGACGATTTCAATCATATTTTTTTTAATCTGTTTTAATCTCAATTTGTACATGAGTAATATTAATTTTTATATATTTTTTAATTTTGTGTAATTTCTTTTATAATACTTGTTCTTCTTCTGTTTCTTAAAGATGTTAGGGATGCACGATGTTATTTAAGTGGCTAATGGTCATTTTAATAAGAAACATTAGGGGACTCGTCGACTATCTTTGCTTCCAGCACAGCACTCTGTTGCCCCGTGTGGCATATATAATCACCTTTATTGACAGTGTGTGTGTTCTTACACGAATATTTAATCCAGGACTTCTCTGGGATTATGCACGACAGTTCAGGTGCGATTTTTAACAGAATTGTATGTGTTATAATGTGTTCTTACTCAACTGTGTTTCAGGGGAGGTTGATATTTAGCTCCTGAGCCCGGTCTTCTACCTATCGGTCGTCTGAGGAAATGATTCCCCTAAAATTTTTAATTTTTTTAAATTTTTCCCCGAGGGGCGAGTTTATTGGGCAGCGCCACTCATCTTGTGAGTGAACATACCGCCATAGCAGAATGTACAACACTCCCCAATAGGAAGAAAACCCGCTGGGTTGTTCATCCTGTCACTTGTACCCAGACACAGCTGGGACTTGCTTAACTGTCTCAAGTGAACAGCTCCCCTAATATGTTGAATGAATCCTCAACGATTATTCTAATATGTTGAACGAATGTGTTAGGGAAGCTCCAAAAATATTTTCAGAGTGAAAGTAGAATATAATATTGTTACAATTTAATAGAAAAGTGGGACTTAGGAGCGGGCTTTCAACCTGCACGTGTATCTAGGCATCTACAAGTGCGTGAATACAGCCATACGCAGATTAGTTAGTTTAGTTCATTTATTATGCACCTCATACCCATCTTGTGGGCGGTAGTGGAAAGGGTTACAGAGGCACATAATGGGCTCAGGGACTGAACCCCACAATTCATTTAGCTAAGCAAGTTACAATCGCAGATTAGAAAAGCAGGTCTTGCAGTTGAAGCTCAGAATCATTAAGCTTAATGCTGTGGAAAGTAAGCCAGACAAGTTACCTAATTAGAGAGAAAATCTTCATGGTGTGTGAGAGAGAAATTACATTTCGGTTAACAACGCCACAGACCTGTCTGATGTAACACTCAAAACAGAATATCATCAGCGGCATATGCACTGTTAATTTCCATTTGGACTGGCTTTGGTTAGTTGTGAAAAGGGCGTTTAGGATCTTACTGACCACATGCGGGATGCTATTCTTGTAGTCTCTCTCCAACCTCGAGTCTGGATCTAGTTAAAGACAGCGAACAGCGAACACGAAGAATGTCATAGAGGTATGCCATCAGATTATTTCCAGAGCTGAGAGGTAGGTTACAATGAAGTGCAGAAAAAAAAGAGCCTTCAATCACTGGAAGAGAGATGGAGGAGAGGTGAAATGCTCACCACATATAAAATAGTTACTGGACATGATGACAAGGTTGACAAAGCCGGAGTATTTGGCAAGAGTGGTTCCCGAGTGACAAATGGTGTGAGAGAGAGAGAGACAGAAATGCCAGAGTAGCGACCCAGTAGCCGACGAGGTCACTGTAGGCCTGCTCTCCCTCCATACTTCCCTACCCCTACACCTTCCCCCTACCCCTTCCCCTACAGTATTTCCCCTCCAAACGCCTGGCCAGCCACAGGGACGCATGCACAGGAACTACGACCCGTGCTGTAATAGCTCTTGTGCTCATGTGAAGCTAGGCTCATTCTGCCAAGCCATCGTAGCTAGTGGCTCACACTCCTCTCCAGAGAACAGCATTCCCCTCTGCGGTTACCAATTGTCAACGCTTCCCTTTTTTCTTTAATAATTCTCTACTTTAAGCCAAACATATCTCGTCTGAGTCGGCATTTTCTAAGCCATAATGTGCTGGACTCGATTGTAAAATATTTTATTAGAAATCCTACTTCCTTCCTCTGAGGGGAAAATTTCGAGGAAAGAGGGAAGAATTAAAATTTAAGGGCAAAGCCGTCAGGATTTATTGATTATTGTCAAAATGGCATCTCTGCTCCCGTCTCCCCTCTATAAAAATGGCCTCTCCCGCGAGGGGAGAAGGAGGCGGGGCCACGGAGAAGTAGCACGATATGATTGGTTGACGAAAGTCCGCGAACCCAGAGGGAGAAGTCCAAGAAAATGAGAAATAAATGCTAGAGAAGCAGCGAGGCGTTGACGTGCATGTGAATACTCCAAGCAGCAGCAGCAGCAGCAGCAGCAGCAGCAGCAGCAGCAGGAGGAGGACGGTGCTATGTATCCAGGTCAAGGAGGACCTTAGAGACTGGCAAGCATCTCTCTCTCTCTCTCTCTCTCTCTCTCTCTCTCTCTCTCTCTCTCTCTCTCTCTCTCTCTCTCTCTCTCTCTCTCTCTCTCTCTCTCTCTCTCCAGTCACGTTCAGGAGACAAACTGCCAGCACCACTATTGACTCTAATCTATGTTTACACTTCAGTAGCCCCCTACCACTGTCGAAGAGACACTACAGTAGCCCCTACCACTGTCAAACGAATGCCACAGTACTAACCCACTACCTCTCGTACCCCAGTACTCCACTCAGCAGCAGGTGGAGTACTTGAGTACTTCAGTACTACGACCACCTCGCGAGCAGTCTTATAAATCACTACCACCCTCGGAATGGGCATTAACCCCTTCTACTGAATATGAGGTACTTTTTCGGTCCTTTGCGTCACCCTTGGAGCGGTAGAGTAGCCCCTCTGCCGCAGTCGTAGCATTAAAGTAGTGTTCTACACTTCCACAAGAGCACTAAAATAGTCCCCTACACTTCCACAAGAGCACTAAAATAGTCCCCTACTTGTCCTACAGAGACCAGGTTAGAGAGCTTCAAGGGTTAGTACCACACTTGCCCTACATAGACCAGGTTAGAGAGCTTCAAGAGTTCCTACCACACTTGCCCTACAGAGACATAGAGAGCTGATAGAGTTCCTTCCACACCTGTGAGAGTGGTGACCAGCCAAGAGCCGCCCTCATTACAACAGTATCGTCAACACAGCTCTGTGGCTATGCTCAAATGTTTCTTAAAGGGGAACAGACAGGCGGAGGGGTCCAATGGTAGCCAGGATCACCATGTGGGTCTGACCAGGCGTCACGCCGCCCTGGTAGTGTACATTCTTCACAACCCGCGCTCCCTCACTATCCATTTCACCATCTCCCTCTCCTTCACAACCACCTCTCTATTATTTCTTTCTCTCTAGCCTCCCCTACACTGTCTCCACATCCCTATCCTCATCCCCTACTCCCTACTCCTTTTCCATCCCCCACCCACGCTTTCTGACTGTGCTCTGCCTCCCTCATACGGCACTACGCTATCCCCCCCATCCCTTATCCATCTGTGATGGGGCCCACCTGCTCCTCACCTGCCTGGTTGCCGTCCTAGCCTCTCCTACCCCCTCTATCCCCTCCACGTGTTAGGTTCTTCTCCAACCTCTAGCCACTTCTCACCTGTTATAGTCACTCCCTAAATGTTATCCCTCTCTCTCCCTCTGTTATCTCTCCCTCTGTTATCTCTCCCTCCCTCTGTTATCTCTCCCTCCCTCTGTTATCTCTCCCTCCCTCTGTTATCTCTCCCTCCCTCTGTTATCTCTCCCTCCCTCTGTTATCTCTCCCTCCCTCTGTTATCTCTCCCTCCCTCTGTTATCTCTCCCTCCCCCCGTTATCTCTCCCTCCCCCTGTTATCTCTCCCTCCCTCTGTTATCTCTCACTCCCCCTACCCCATCCCTCCCCCAACCTGTTACCCCCTCTCCTCAAATGCTGTAATTTGGTGCCTGACGGCTGAGTAGACAGCGCTCGGTTTTCCTAGTCCTAAGATTCCGGGTTTGATCCCCGACGGAGGCGGAAACAAATGGGTAGAGTTTCTTTCACCCTGATGCCCTGTTCACTTGGCAGTAAATAGGTACCTGGGAGTTAGACAGCTGCTACGGGCTGCTTCCTGGAGATGCGTATCAAAAAGGAGGCCTGATTTCGGGACGCTACGCCCCGAAATCATCTCAAGAAAACCTCAAGTATACCCATTATAACTTGAGAATAATGTCTTGACAGTCGACTTGAGAATGGTCCAGGACGGACCGAAACGTCGTCGTCGTCCCTTCACCTTCTAGTGTGTGGTCTGGTCAACAATAAATGCGAATGTAATTAACACGTTAAATATAAAGTTTCCAGTGGTCTTGGGAGGGCAAAGGCTTTACTTAAAGTCTTTAGTGTCTTTAAGTAAAGCAGACCTCTTTACTGGACCGGGATGAGGTAAGGTATTACTTGAGCCCTCACGACTGAAGGTTCAGCTATAGGGCAGCATGATAGAGGGTACATATATTAATGGGGATAATGGGACTTAAGAGTGAGAGATGGAAATGAATGGGAGAGAGAGCAAGAGATGGCAATGGGCAGACTGAAAGGGAGAATGAGGGATGGTAATGGG